>NC_134353.1:211740201-211832794 GCF_048569485.1 Anomaloglossus baeobatrachus | reverse complement strand
CCTATGGGAAACAGCGGAATCCGTTAAGGGATTCCGCTGTTTTCCAAAAGGGTGGATTGTGACGGAAGGAAAAAAAAACCAAGTGTGAAAGTACCCTAAGAGTGCATTTATACAAACGTTAATTGCCAACATGAGGAGCATATAATGTATACATGGAGAATCACAGGAAGGCTGGGGTCACATGACGGTAGAAAAAATGTCTCCCATTCTCAGAAAAGTGGCAGATTTTCTTGTCACCTGTGCGCTGTCCGTATGCAATCTGCTTTTTTTATTCAACCATTAATCTTTTACAGGCCCATTTACAATTTCCCATCTTACAGAATTGAAATGTATTGATAAAAATCGGATGCTATACTGTGCCTCCGTACAGATTCCAATTTTTTTTCTCACAGCCATAGACTGGAATGGGTGAGCCTGTTCCAACGTCAGAAATTGTAGCAAGCTACGATTTATATTCTCACATCAAATCAGTATGAAGAAAGAAAAGCTCATCAGCACTGCCTCCCTGAATAACATCGGTCTGAGCACAATACATTTTATAGGTCTGCACTTGTCCGATTTATACGGGGGGGGGGGGGGGGGGGGGAAGAGGTGTGAGCGAATTAATAAGACACAAGATCATATTCAATGTAACAATGGGTAAAACGCCATAGAAATAAAAGGGAGGAGATCCCTCTTCAGTACCAAAATACAAAAATTCAATAGTCTGGGCAAGAAGATGGCCAATGGAGATGATGGTGTTGCTTCCAATCCTGATGAAGGAGCTAGTTCAAATCAAATGTGTACATTAACCTTTTCCTATCCAATAGAACTTCCTGTTCTGCCCACTGAAATCCTGTTCTAGTTGGGAAAAAAAATGTCAAAACAGAATTTTGCAATATGAATGAATGAATAAGAATGAATTTTGTAAAATAAATCAACAGGAAATCAATTCATTCACATGTGAATGATAAACAAGGCAGTGGCCTGACAAAGAAGCGTAACGCAATGTTTGGAATGTCCCCCCCCCACCGGGGGACTCAGGATAGGAAAAGGTTAACAAAACTGCTCTTCAGTTTCACACCATCATCTCCATTGGATATCTCCTTTCCTACTATTGTATTTATGCATGTACTGGGAGGTTTATTCCAGTGTATAGGAGGTTGTTCCCGACATAACCCAGCCAGGTGAGCAATGCCATACTATCTACAACGTTTAATGCCTGGGTGGAATGCAACACTTACAAGCTCGTTACTATAGAGCTTGTCTGCTCATTGGATGCAGCCAGTCCCTGCTTGCATGTATCATCTGAGAGTGCACAGTTCTAAGCAGTTGTACTGCCCTCTGAATCAGCAATCAATAAGGCGCCCAATGCCCAGCAAGCAGTAAGCCGACAGACAGGGGAGTGATACGTCACTAACAAGACAAGAACACTCCCGATAAGGTAAGGACAGAGCAGCAGCCACAGCCAGGGGGAAAAACAGTAGGAGTGTTTTACATTCACTCAGACTTCTTTTTGCATCCACATTGCAGTCACTGATAATTGTGGACACTAAATGGAACTAAGCCACAAAGTAGCCAACACAATAGAATACAAGTATCAGGTAATCATCACCCATGGGGTAATGGCCTAAATATATTTTTCAGAACTTAACTGGAAATCCACTTAACATTCATAACACAAATTAAAAGGTTTCAGAAGTGAATGATATTTAGCTATAGTCATCAGAACCCAACCACAAAGACAAATGAACCTACAGTAATCCAGCCTGGGTGACAGTCAGCTTTATATCCATCACATATCCTTCAGTTAGGTGTCATATAATGATGAATAGCCCACCACCTGCCAACAGACCATCCTTGTCATGCAGAGAAATAATTACCAAGTTTATGATTTATATCGACAGTAGAGGATAAAGCTTCCTTTCAGTACAGCGTACAGCTTCCCAAGTTTGGATCTAACATGACAAGAGTGATGGAACGAATCACAATCCTTCAGGACTTATATATTAAAGGGAATCTGTCACCAGGTTTTTGCGATCTTATCTGAGAGCAGCAAGATGTAGGCAAAGAGACCCTGAATGCAATGATGTATCACTTAGGGGTACTTCTCACATAGCGAGATCGCTGCTGATTCACCGGTTTTGTGACGTATTAGTGACCTCATCAGCGATCTCGCTGTGTGTGACACTAAGCAGTGACCTGGCCCCTGCTGTGAAATCGCTGATTGTTACAAACTGTTCTGGTTCATTTTTTGCTCATTGGTCTCACGCTGTGGTACGTGTTTGACGGCGGGAGTCCAACGAGCACCAACTCTGTGTAAGCAGTGTACGCTGGTAACCAGGGTAAATATCGGGTAACTAAGCAAAGCGCTTTGCTTGGTTACCAGATATTAACCCTGGTTATCAGCGTATGCTGCTTACAGGTTGCCAGCGCTGGCTCCCTGCATACGTAGCGAGGGTAAATATCGGGTAACTAAGCAAAGCGCTTTCCTTAGTAACCCAATATGTACCCTAGCTACGTATACAGGGAGCCAGCGTGGGCAGCCTGTAAGCTGGTAATCAGGGTAAATATCGGGTAACCAAGCAAAGCTCTTTCCTTAGTTACCCGACATTTACCCTGGTTACCAAGCGCAGCATCGTTACACGAGTCGCTGGTGGCTGGTCGCTGGTGAGAACTGTGATCTGATGTAACAGAGTATTGGCTTCACAATATAACTCTCCTAAGACATTTTATTTGATAATAGAGGATAGAGACTTATCACACACTGCGTCTAGTTGCATATGAGCAAAACTCCACCCATCACCATGTCCAATCAACACACAATTTGTTTTAAAGGGAATCTGTCACAAGGTTTTTACTACCTCATCTGACCTACCTTATCTCTTGTAGGGAAACAGATCCTGATTAAAGCAATGTATCACTAAAGCTGGTGTCACACTAAACGACAGCGACAACGACGTCGCTGTTACGTCACCATTTTCGGTGACGTAACAGCGACCTTGTAAGTCGCTGTTATGATCGCTGCTTAGCTGTCAAACACAGCAGAAGCAGCGATCATAAGGTCGCTGTGCTACATGTGCAGAGAGCAGGGAGCCGCGCTTAGCGCTGGCTCCTTGCTCTCCTGCAGCACACATCGGGTTAATTAACCCGATGTGTGCTGCAGCTACATGTCACAGTTCAGAGAGCAGGGAGCCGCGCTTAGCGCTGGCTCCTTGCTCTCCTGCAGCACACATCGGGTTAATTAACCCGATGTGTGCTGCATCTACATGTCACAGTTCAGAGAGCAGGGAGCCGCGCTTAGCGCTGGCTCCTTGCTCTCCTTGCTACAGTATGCATCGGGTTAATTACCCGATGCGTACTGCAGCCACATGTCACAGTGCAGGAGCCGGCGCTGGCAGCAAGAGCGGCGGAGGCTGGTAACCAGCGTAAACATCGGGTAACCAGGGAAAGGTCTTCCCTTGGTTACCCGATGTTTACGCTGGTTACAGCTTACCGCAGCTGCCAGTGCCGGCTCCTGATCGCTTCATTTCGTCGCTCTCTCGCTGTCACACACAGCGATGTGTGTGTCACAGCGGGAGAGTGACGACCAAAAAATGAAGCTGGACATTCAGCAACGACCTGCGACCTCACAGCAGGGGCCAGGTCGTTGCTGGATGTCACACACAGCGACAGCGACGGGACGTCGCTGCAACGTCACAGAAAATGGTGACGTAGCAGCGACGTCGTTGTCGTCGTCGTTATGTGTGACACCAGCTTTAGATTACTGATCCAGGAGTTGTGACACAAAGTTTTTAGATGTAGCAAAGCTCAGAAAGCTAACCCTTCCAACACCAGGCTCTGTGAGTACATTGTATATTGACTGTGAGCTGCTAATCAGTGTTGGGAGCATGTTTGGACCAGGTCTCACAATCACTTAGTCCAGGCAGTGATAATCTCCAGCTGATAAAACACTCATAGTATTAAAACAACAACACACAGGTTGTTAAGTGATATATCCCTGAAATTAGTGACTTGGCCTCTACTTCAAGCTGTCCTCAGATTAGAAAACAAAGCAAAAAGCTGCTCCCAGATTCCCTTCACAACCTTGGGGCTATTGGGCATCATGGCGGGTGGAGTTGAGGATGCATGTAGCTAAAACGACGTGCGTGGTATTAGTCCAATATTAGTATGGGATTAAAAACAATTACACAGTTTTCTGTGACTGTGTAACATGATAATTGTACAGAATGTGATAAAGTCACATTTAATGCAAGACATCTTGCTTCCCTTTGTGCCAAACGTCATTGGAGTCTACTTTTGTTATAAACTTGATTCCAAAACGTGAATAGGATAAACTAGTGAAAGTGATACACACCAAACTATTCTTAGTTCATGAAGTCACTGCATTAAAATACCAAATTGCTGACATATTATTTCCAGGTTCATTTTTCCCTTATGCTAAAGAAAAAAAAATTCAGCATTGAATGGACGTCATTGACCTTAAAGCTAAGGACACGACACTATTTCAAAGATTTATGGAGAGGTTTGAATTGCAATCAAGAAAATATTAAGGCTTCAACTTTTTCTTAATGCAAACGATTTCTCTACAGAAATTAAACCCCGAGGAACTTCCCATTTGGAAAGAAAAAGGAAACAATATCCTTTGTTCATTTATTTAGGGGACTCCAGTATGAAGAGAACCTGCGGAGCTGGCATTTCCTCTATGCTAGCAGGGGCCCCATACTAAGCCCTCCCATGAGCTTCTCTGTCCCGTTGTACCTGAGGCCCCCTGGATGTTGCACCTCAGCGAGTAACCTGTAGGGTTTGCTCACACTGGCGTATGACACGAGAGCTGTCTAATGGTTTATCAGATAGCCCTCAGCCCAATGTCATACTATGGGGCAGTGCCAACGAGAGATTTTTTTTTTCCCATGCAGAGTCAGCGTGCCTCATACAAGTCTATGGGTGCATCCAAATCCTCTGACTGCACCGATATCATCCCAATGCAGTCACATATATGCCGACAAAGACTATGGGAAAAATGGAGAAATAATCTCTCATTCTTCTCTGCACCTGTCATTTGCATAATGCATCAGATTCTTTCAGAAAAGTGAATAAACTCAAGTGTTAGCGTGCACTTACAGGGAATCTGTCCCCAGGTTTTTGCCACCTAATTTGACAGTAGCATAATGTAGGGGCAGAGACACTGATTCCAGCAATGTCACTTACTGAGCTGTTTAGTGTAGTTTTGAATCCCTCTTTAATCAGCAGTAGATTATCATCAGAGGACTACTTTGCGTGCTGCCAGGTAGTCCAGTATATTCATGAGCTCTGTATAACTGCTACATCTGCAGCAGAGAAGACATTGATTTTATCAAAATGACAGCAAACAGCTCAGTAAGTGACACATCGCTGGAATCAGGGTCTCTGTCTCTACATTATGCTGTTAGAGCAAAAACCTGGTGACAGATTCTCTTTAATTGTTAATCTACAAAATAAAACTGGGTGGGGCTATTCACTAATGCAGTACATCAATTTAGCTATTGTCAAAATACAATACATTCTATTGAGAGGTCATAAATGATTGATTTTTGGTATTACTTTAACCCCTTCATGGTGTGGAATACATGAACATCACACGAGGGGCTCATATATGGAGAAGGCTCTGGAGCAGAAACCGCATCATATTCTGCAGATGCCTGCCGTATAACACAGTTGACTGGAGCTAGCGCCTATCGCTGCTGTTTAACCCTTTAAATGCTGCCATCATTGCTGTCAACATGGGGAGAGGTTGGGTTTGCATGGCAGCCAGGGGCTTGGACTAAAGAATAGAGTCTGAACTGTACATACACATGTACACACACAAAATTGATACCCCTTTAACAAGTAATAAAAGTTATATTTGTTATCACCACATCTATAAACGTCTGATCTATCAAAATTTAAAATTAATCAAAAGGAGAAATATTGAAAATCATCAGAATTGTGTTTTGTTTTTCTTTTTGCATTACATCTCATTAGAAAATTAAATAAAATCAATAAAAAGATTATAACACTGTGTATATCCCAAGAAGCTATCAATAAAAATGTCAGTTTCAATGCAAAAACAATCCACACAGCTTTTGTCAGGAAAATAAAAAAAAGCTACAGATCTCAGAAAATGGTGACAAAAACCGCATATTTATTTACTTTAAAAAAAAAATACTAAATTTTCTTCAGCACTTGAAAAAAATATATAAATTTGATATCACTGTAACCTGACATGTGATATCACTGGAAGTCATGTAGTCACAAGAAAAATAAAAATGGTGAAATTGCATTTTGTGTTCCCAATCGAAGAACGCTTTAATTTTCTTTTCTTTTTTTTTTTTTTTCTTACCAATTTTACAACACATTGTATGGTAAAGTGAATGGTGACATCCAAAATTACAAGTCATGCAAAAAAATAAGTCCTCTTTAGAGGTGTGCGAACTCAAACAGTAAAGTTTGGGGTTTGTACGGAACACAAAACCTTAAACAAAAAAAAATACAAAAGAAAATAAATAAATAAGGGTATGTGCCCACGATCAGGAATAACTGCATCCTGGACGCAGGGAGTCCTGACCTGGAAGTCCGCGACTCTCCTCGGCAGGAGAACGCAGGAGACCGCAGCTTCTCGTACCCACGATCAGGGTTCAGTGCGCTGCGGTCTGTCGCTTGTGTTCTCCCTACAGAGGACACATGCGAATCCACAGCAAACAACTGACATGCTGTGGCTTGGAAAGACGCACTGCAGGTCAGTGTTTGCTGCGGAAAAAACAAGCACAGTGGGCACGGGATTTCTAGAACTCCAGTCCACTGTACTTGTACTGTACAACGCTGCGTTTTGGATGCAGCAAAAACACGCTACATCCAAAACGCTGCAAACACTGATCGTGGTCACGCAGTCTTAGAGTTCAGAGTTCGGGTGCTAAACACATGCAAACCATTAGAGTGATCATTGCTGTGCTGGGGTATGCGCACTGCTCGGCCCAGTGCGAGCCGCTTGCAGTGTTTGAATGACTCACACTGGGGGGGAAAACCAGCATTATCGGATGTAGTGTGTACAACAACAAAAGAAAATGAAAAGGAAAAAACCCACTCTCCCTCCCCTGGGAGTGCCCTGTTTATGGCTGGCTGCATGTGACTGGAGAGCTCCAATGGGGTTGAGGTCAAGTCCGGGCCCCAAGTCAAACTTTGTCTAAAGTCCGGCTGAACCCACAGAACAGGACTTCCACGGATTCGCTCATCTCTAGTTCTCTTATAACTGTTTATGACGAAATAGAACACATCTGGCTCTCGGGGAAAAAAAAGATGAACATGTAAAAATGAAAATTGGCCGAAGTAACAAGGGGTTAATAAATAATGATGCATGGGTGTTAGAAAAAAAAAATGTACACAAATTATAATCACATATAAAACATATAATCCCAGGCTACACATGTACTCTTTACAATATTTATCCCAGTGGGGGACTGGACTACAGACATATTTTAGGTCAACATTTCCAAACTAAGTGTTCCCAAGACGACATTCTGCCACTTTTACAGTGGAAATAGCAAAATGATTTCAAAGTTGCTTGGCAAGAGGGCAGCCAAAGCACTCAACAAATCTGAGCCAGAAAATAGAATTACAGACTGGAATGGGGGACAACGCCAGGAGCCATTTAAGATGTGTGGCGTGAAGAACCGCAAAACTGATGACAACAAGAAGAAAGGTAAAGTGTGAGCTGCACGGTTCATGGCAGATTGGCTCGATGGTAGTGTCCGGCCACAAACCTAAGAGGGTGTTATACAATCTTACTGTCATTCTATGGTTATGGCCAGCATAGCTGGAGATATCTGTGGCTATGCTTCAGTGTTTAGCCTCGTATAACTTTTACACTGAGATAATTGGTGTTCCTTGTCTGAGGCTCAAGGAATGACATATATACTACTAATGTCCAGCATTCAAGAAAACCACGGATCAACTCATGTTACACGATTGTAAGGGCCCGAAATTGCATTTTATATAAAGTCATGTAGTTTTATGGATCAGTTAAAGAGATAATGAAGATTCCATTTTATTACCGAATTGTTATTTAGGGGATTAATATATTTAATATATCAAGTTGACACTAAACGCACAGTAAACGTGAAACTGATGTCAATCAATATATTGTTTTAATCATAGTAATCCTTTCCAGACACCGCATTGAAATTCTCACTAGAAAACTTAATAAATGGTGATAATGGACCTGCTTAATAAAATCAGCCCATAGTGTAATTAATAAGGCTCGCAAAGGCTGGTGACAATACATTGCACAGGAAGGTAGGAGAGCGCGTTCCTAACGTCAGACGGCCAGGCTCACCTTCAGGAGTCCGTGCTGTTGTAACCAATGATAAATAGCAATAACACTGCTTATGTAGAGCTTGATCTGAGCATTTATGTTACCCTTAAGTCCCGTGCTTAATTTTAGTTTTAAAATCCAGTTTAAGGCCCTGTGTGCACACTAAGTTTTTACCTGCGTTTTTTGCTGGGTTTTTGCTGCAGAAATTTCTTAAGAAATGGTTGTAACCTTTCTGCAGACATTCCCCAGCAAAACCTATGGAAAAAAAAAAATAGCTGTGCGCACACTGCGGTTTTTTCTCAAGAACATTCTTTCTGCAGAATTTCTTGAGAAAAGGAATGTGCATGTCACTTCTTTTCTGCAGGTACCTGCGTTTTTTACCATAGATAATGGTAAAAAAACCACAGGGACCAAGCGGTAAAAGCGTATGCATTTTTTTTGTGTGTTATTGGTGCATTTTTTTAAACGCAAGTACGCTAATCTTTCAGACTCAAGAAATTTCTTGAAAAAAAATCCCTTTTGTAGTGCGCCCAGGGGCATTGGGGTGCGTTCACACACTGCATTTTTTTCTGCAGCCAAAATTTGCTCTCTTGGCAGTAAAAAACTGCTTCCAAAGAGCAGGTTTTGATGCTTTTTTTGTCACGGTGTTTTTGGTATGTTGTCTACACTACACATTTAATAAATTTAGTTTCATTCACCACAAAAGCAGCAAAAATGCAACTGTTGCATTTTTTTTTCACTCATTGCTTTCAATGGTGATAACTGCTGAAAGAAGTGACATCCTGCTTCTTTCAAAAACGCAGCAGTTTCTCCACTTGTCAGGGGAAAAAAAAGCAATTGTGTGCATGAAATTTATAGAATCTCATAGCTTGTGCTGGTACTGTAAAAAGCAGCTTTTAATCTGCATAAAACATGAAAAACCACGGCAAAAATGCAACATGTGAACATAGCCTTACTTTTAAATTGCAATATCTTACTATAATAACTAGTGATGGGCGGACTCAGACTGTTAAGGGTGCTTTACACGCTGCAACATCAATAGCGATTGCTAGCGATGTCGTGCGCAAAAGGCACCCGCCCCCGTCGTTCGTGCGACATTTGGTGCTCGCTGCCATAGCAAACTTTATCGCTACGGCAGCGTCACACAAACATACCTTGTCAGCGATGTCGCTGTGACCGCCGAACAATGCCTCCCTCAAGGGATGCGTTCGGCGTCACAGCGATGTCACAGCGATGTCACAGCGGCGTCACTAAGCGGCCGGCCAATAAAAGCGGAGGGGCGGAGATGAGTGGGCCGTAACATCCCGCCCACCTCCTTCCTTCCTCATTGCCAGTGGATGCAGGTAAGTAGATGGTCGTCGTTCCTGCAGTGTCACACAGCAATGTGTGATGCCGCAGGAACGACGAACAACATTGTACCTGTGGCAGCAGCGATATTAAGGAAAGGAGCGACGTGTCAACGATCACCGTTTTTGGACGATTTTGCGATTGTTGATAGTCGCTCTTTGGTGTCACACGCTGTGATGTCGCTACCGGCGCCAGATGTGCGTCACTAACAACGTGACCCCGACGATATATCGGTAGCGATGTCGCAGCGTGTAAAGCACCCTTAAGAGTCCAGATCTGCCCAGGTTCAAAAGAACCCGAGCACCAACCCCGTGCCTGGAGTTCTCAAGATAACAATCCAGGTCTGGCCACCAGGGTAATAAAAGAAAAAAAAAATTATAAAAAGAAAAAATGAGAATAATGAAAGTGCTTTATACTTACTGACACGAGCTCTCCAGGCCATTGATTGGACTTAGCTGAGACCTAGTGTGTAACCAAAGAGGGAGAAAGTGAAGCAGCCACTGATCAGCTGCAGGGCTCACGTATCACTGTCCAGGCCCGTACGTTACCGAAACGTTGTCAGCATCGGAGGGGAGCATGGACTGTTTTTATTTTACAAGGGGCAATTAAGAAGAATTTGTCAGAGTAGTGGACAATCCATTAATATATTGAGAAACTATTCACTCAGACACTGTCCAATCAGTGCAAATACAGGCAGACTGTATGACAAGAACAACGTAATCTAGGAGTTCTAAGAAGGCCGGGGCCACACGGGGTTTACTGCGATCCTCACATGACACTCGGCGCTCATGCTGACCGCACAGCAGGAGCCGAGTGTCACTGTGACTGAAGTCCGATTGTACGATCGGACCACAGCTGCGGGGGGTGGGTCGGCACTGAAGAGGACCGGGCCAGTACTGAGGTGAGGTCGGACTGGCGCTTCGGAGGGGACGGAGGGATTTCTCTCTCCTCAGTTGCCGGCTATTGCCATTCTTGCCCTGCACTCGCGGTGTACCGGTGTACTGCGAATGCAGTGCGATTTTTCTCTCGCCCCATAGACTTGAATGGGTGCGAGAGAAACAAGGATCGCATTCCACCCGCAGCATGCTGCGACTGTTTTCTCGGTCCGGTTAGGGCTGAGAAAATAATCGCTCATAGGTGTCTTGGACAAAGAGTAATATTGGTCTGAGTGGAATGCGATGTTTTATCGCATTCCACTCGCTCCGATTTTGATGCCGAGTGTCTTAGGCCAAAAAGATGCTGCTAAATTGTTACTTCGTTGGACAATGTAAATATTTACTAAAACAAACATCACAAGAACCAAAAAGTATTCTTTCACTAGAACTAGCCAAAGTTATACATTTCTACTAGAACTATAATTTTACCACCAACAACTTCTAATGTTGGTTACAAGACGGTAGAGGCCGAAGCCCTTGATACTGGTGAAATCTTAGTGTATAAAGTGCCATAACTAAGAACTCTTATTCTAGGATACCCAGACCTCCAATTAAAATGTAGCTTCCGATTTGGACAGCGTTCTATATTTCCCTGCATACGGGCCACAGTTTACAGTTGCAATTCCTCCAAACTTCAGGCACTGATTGAAGCCGCTAGTGTGTGTAATCAGCAGTGGGACTGATTCTCGGCGCTGATGATATCCAATGCTTGAATTGCTCACGGCCAATTTGTTCCTTGCCAGAAAGTGGGAACTACAATTTTTTTTTTAGGAAATAGAATAACGTGTAGAAGCTTCAAGATAAGTTTCGGTTTAAGGAATAAAGTGAAGCTCCTGCAATGATGAAATAATCACACATTATTGTGAGAAATGTAAAAGGTGTAAGGCTCTACACATTAAAGATAAAATACCAAACCATACACAGTCATAGCAAAAAGTGTTAGCACCCTTGTTCCAGAAAATGAATCATTTCTCCCCCAAAATTATTGCAATTATACGTTTTGTTATATAAGTTTATTTCCTTTGTGTGTATTGGAACACCACAAAAAAAAAAACAAAAAAAAAAAAACAAACAGAAAAAAAGGCAAATTTGACAATTTCAAAACTCCAAAAATGGACGGACAGAATTGTTGGCAATCTCAACTTAATATTTTGTTTGGAATAAATAACTGAAATCAATTGCTTCCTATAACCATCAACAAGGTTATTACACCTCTCAACTGGAATTTTGGACCACTCTTTTGCAAACTGCTCCAGGTCTCTCATATTTGAAGGCAACTTTTCCCAACAGCAATTTAAGATGTCCCCACAGGTGTTCAATGGGATTTAGATCCAGACTCATTGCTGGCCACTTCAGATCTGTGCAGCGCGTTCCATCCATATCTGGGTGCTTTTTGAAGTATGTCTGCGGTCATTGTGTTGCTGGAAGGCCCATAACCTAGGACGCAAACCCAGCTTTTGACACTGTGCACTACATTGCTTCCCAGAATCCTCTGGTAATCTTTAGATTTCATGATGTCTTGCATACAGTCAAGTGCCAGAGGCAGCAAAACAACCCGAAAACATCTTTGAACCTCCACCATATTTGACTGTAGGTACTGTGTTTTTTTCGTTCTAGGACTTATTCAGTTTTCAGTAAACAGTAGAACGGTGTGCTTTACCACAAAGCTCTATCTTGGTCTCATCTGTCCACAAGATACTTTCCCAAAATAATTTAGCTTACGTACATTTTGGCAAACTGCAGTCTAGCTTTTTTTATGTCTGTCAGCAGTTGGGATCCTCCTGGGTCTCCAGCCATAGTTTAATTCAAATATCAACAAATAGTTTGGGCTGACACTGATGCAGCCGGAGCCTGCAGGACAGTTTGAAAATTGTTTGACCTTGATTGATGCCTACAGTCTACAATGACCCCGCTGCCTTTTCCCCATGACCGGGAGCAGCTTATCCACCATCTGGACAATCCTGCGTTACAACCTTTCATCAATTATTCTCTGCAGTCCACGTCCAGGGAGATTAGTTACAGTGCCATTGATTGTAAACTATTATGTTGCGCACCATGGACAAAGGAACATCAAGATCTCTGTAGACGAACTTGTAACCTTAGGATTGCTGTTATTTTTCAATAATTTTGGTTTTCAACTGCTCAGTTATTTTCTTCTCTTTCTGTTCTCCATGCTTAGTGTGGCACACACAGAGACAATGCAAAGATTGAGTCAACTTTACCCTTTTTATCTGGTTACAGGTATGATTTTTATATTGCCCTCACCTGTTACTTGTCACAGGTGAGTTTGAATGAGCACCACATGCTTGAAAAAGTTACACCTACTGCTTATTCAGGGAATGGGGTTACAATAGCAGGACTGTAAGGAACTACTTGGCATCTACAGAAGCAGAGACCTCTACCACCCAGAGGTAAAAATAACAGGAAGCAAAATAAATTTATAACATAATATGATAAATATTTAAAATGCTATATTATCAAAAGGGAATACATTTATCGTGCAGTGTGTCTCTGGAGACGCGAGGGTCGGGTGTGTTCTCATACGCTGGTCTGGCTGTCTTTAAAATCAGGGCTCATCCCTACTCAGACAACACAGGGTAAGGGTAACACTTTGATAAGACTTCATAGAGTTTCCAACAGACAACAGCATACAATACATTCCCAGCAAGGACACGAGATGGTGCAAGAGAGTCTCAACCTTCCACTGACTCGCCAGGAATAAGAACCTCTGGGCATCCGCGGCTACTAAACTAGCAAGCAGCAGCCCGTTTTTGGCAGGCACCCACTGAGAGGAGATGGTGGCAAGCTTAGGAAGACTAGCAAGCACAGCGAGGTATGTAGCCAGCTGACCGGATAGTCCCAACCTTGGTTCTCTAAAATAATTTGTGGATTCACCATTTGGAAGTGAAGCAGTTCTGTAATGCACCAGCTGGAACCATGGTCCCTAGGCTGAGGTCTTGTAAAATCACACCAGTGACCAGAACAGGCTCATTTTTATATCCTTAAGCTAACATTTCAGTGCATTGTGTCCCACAAGTTGGGGGAGGGAAACAAGCATGGCTGTTCCCTCATTTTCTGCTTGTTCAATTACACTGAATAATTGTCCTACAAATGATGTAAACTAGTACATTGCAAAGGGACACTGGACAGTTTCACATGAAACATTGGCTCATGTACCTTTACTTACTAAAGAAAAGAATGGTACATATGACAATTAAAAATAGTTCACCCTCACACACATGGTAAGATTTTCCTCATTGATGCAGAGTCATAACAGTGTCTTTAAATACAGGTCCGAAGTTGGAGTGATGCCATAAAACAATACACAGTAAGTTTACAGTTTGCCATAACACAAACCATTTTCAAAGTAACTGTATAGGTCAGTATGTGTAATAGGTTTTATATTTAAGGGTAGTTCCCTTATCAGAACAAACAGCGCTGGACCTGAGGAGGGAGAGTAAGGCGCAGTTTCCACTACTGCTCTCATGTTTGTTATTACCTGCAAACAGTGAACTCAGTGTCTCGGCATGCTTAGAAGGCATGAGGCCCTGAGCTTACTACCGGAATACAGCGCTATCCTATTAAAGTCGGTGCTGCAGACAATAGAAAACACACCAGAAGGCTCAGTGCTGGGAGGATCAGTAAAGCAGGTTTTTTTTATTATTATTATTATTATTATTATTATTATTATTATTATTAAACAAGCTGCATCTTGAGACAGGGTTTTTTAACCATGGAAAATCCCTTTAAAGGGATGTCCCCTTTAAAATAAGCTCAAAGAAAAGTTAGCGATTCAGGCATTGAACCGCCTCCCTGCTGCAGAAAGCAGCTGGGCTGCACTGTACATAGACTCCACAATGAGCGGTGTCCCTGGATCCCATACAGCCTTTGGCTCTGTCACATGGGCGAGCAGCTGAAATATATTTTCTGGTCCAATTGGAAAATGTTCTGCTTTTTGTTATGTCTGGTCTTCAGGGCATTTACAGTTAAAAAATTCTTAGGCCCTGAAAATAGAATTTAACAACTTTATAACTAGGAGGCTGTATACAGATTGCAAAGCCGGATTTCAATTAAACTAACTTTCTGGCAATGTGAAGGAGAATGCTGGATACAAGAAAGCCGAATGAGAAAAAAATAGTACCTACTTTGTGCTGGATACATTTTCCTGCCGTCAAAAACATATATAAATATATTGGACTATTTTATTTTACACTTCAAAGAGTAACTGAAAGCTGCTCGTAGCAAGAGCCATCAGCTGACATTTAATGTTAAAAAGGATGTAAAACTTTTATAAGCTTGTTTTTAACTAACATTTTACAGCTTATGCAGTGCTGAGCTTTGTATACCGAGATATATTCAGATTAGTAATAAAATTTGGGCCTTACTTTGCACCAGCATAATTATGCTAAAAAGCTTCTTGTAAATTGTGCTTCGAAAAGGTCCTGTCCATTTATAGGATATACCGGTAATAGTATTCCTCACGAAAAAATTCTGGATTATGCTTTCTTCTAACTTTGCATTGTGCTGTCTCTTTTATTCCTCTGAGAAATTAAAGAATAACCCGGCAACTGGGTATTCTCAGGTAGCGGTGTGTCCCTACATCCTCTGTTATTCTCCAATCAATACCCCTGGGCATCCATTCAGCACTTATTCATATAGTATTCTGTCTGCAATCAGTCTGAAGAAGGGTCTTGTGGACTGAAACGTTGCTTATTTTTTTCTGGATTGCATTTTCCATTAAAAGCTATATTTCTTGCATAAAAGAGTGCCAGATTTCTTCCTTCATTTGTATACATGGAGTGGCATCCTATCCGGACACCTTAACTGTGTAAACAGTGACATATATTCTAACTACTTATTTTAAATGAAAGGGGGCATTATCAGTGTGAGACATGTCGTTCAGGAGAGCAGACTGTCAGTCATTACATGTCTCACACTGGTAACGTCCACTTTCATTTACAAGAAGCTCTGGAGGTGGATTCTCATGTAGATCTGTGACCGGCCCATAGATCTTAACAGCTCATTTATATGTTAAGAAAAACGTAAATTTCTCTGGAATAAGACTTCCGATCACAGGTATCAAGGTATCATTTTATTCAACTTTTTTAGACCTGCATGCCCATATACATTGTTTAAGTGAGTTGATCTTCCTGACAGATTCTTTTTAAGACAAAGTCCTTCGCAAATCTTTTTTTAAACATGAGTATATACAAAGACAGAGGTAGCAGCAGAGAGCAGACAAGTCATTTTTTAAATGGTTATTCCTTAGGATAATTGATAATTCACCGACTTCTGTAGGTCTAACTGCCGGGAAATCCAGTGATCCTAAGAACGGGGCTTGTTAAAAAAAAATTAAAATAATTGATTGAGTTGCCATTTTCCAAGACTTTGTATTTTCTTGCTGACTGAGCTGTGTGAGAATCTGATATTTGGGTAATGAGCTGACAGGTTTATTGTTTTACAATTTGGGGTTGATATGTCGTGATCAGTTTTCACTGCATGCAATGGGGGAGTGACGACTAGAGATGAGTGGACCCGTGGATGTTTGGGTTCGGCAGGTTCAGGCGGACTTTAGATAAAGTTCAGTTCCGAACCTAAATTGAAGGTCACTGATTGGGCAGTTCGGCTCTCTGCTCACATGCAGCCAGAAATAAACAAAGCACTTCCGGGAAGGGTGTGACGCCAATTTTACCCTCAGTGTGCACCATTCAAACACTGCAAGCGGCTCGCACGGGGCCGAGCAACAAGCGTACCAGAGTACAGCGCTGCTCGCTTGAGTGGTTTGCATACATAAAAGCACCAGAACTCGAATACTGTTTTTTTTTGTATAGTCCACGTTTGGTACAAACACTGTACTTTACTGTTCAGGTCCACTTCATCTCTACATATACCGTACTTTTCGTTTAATAAGTTGCACCCCAAATTTAAAGAGAAAAAAAAAAGGGTGGAGGAATATCGGGGGAGTCTTATAATCCAGTGGTGTCTTACTGGAGGCGTGGCAGCAGCGGTGTCACAGGAGGCAGGGGCAGTGTTTGAATAAGTCGATGCTGGGGGCGGTTCAATGGGTGTCCCAGATGCTCAATGCAGGCACTGTGAGGCAGGAGAAGCATCCAGAAACTGTCAGTGGTGTGGGCTTCAAAGAAATGGTGCCCAGAGTTGACGCGTGTGCAGATGGAGCTCTCAGCTCAATGACAAGCTGAGATCTCATCTGTGCACGCGCCACCTCCAGGCACCATTTTACTTAAGTCCATGCACTTGCAGACAAGATCTTGAGGCGAGAGTTCCATCTGAGCACGTGCCGACTCCAGGCGCCATTATTTGAAGCCCGCACCGCCGACATTTTCAGAATAGCGCAGCCCGCTCAGTGCAACACCCGCACTAAGCCCGTAGCACCTCCTGTGACCCCTCTCTACCTCCCCCGGTAGGCTACATTCGGATTATAAGACTCATAATCCGAAAAATGCGGTATATTATACACACACACATTATATTTGTATATGTATGTGCGTGTTTACCTGTAAACATAATTTTTATGTACATTTAAACTTTTTCTTTTTAGTCACCCTGGAAGACCTGAACCTGCAATCGTATGTATGCTCTTACCGAATCCAGCAATACCATACTGCAATGATGTTTATGTACAGTAAGTGATATTGCATTATGGGGGTAACATACGTCTGCCTTATCATCTAACTGGGAATTCCGAACGATCAGGGGTATGATGGGGGGGGGGGGGGGAGTATTCATTTGGTTTTAGGTTCTCAGCCAAATTAGACTTTCAGTCTGTGCAGTGAAAGTATATAGGGCAGAGATATAAACAACATATTATCAGATCGATCAACAATACATGACCGAGCTTTCTTTAATCTTTTTAACTATTAGTTGCAAAAACCTTTAGCGTCCTTCTACATATTACTTGCATCAGTAGCTTCAATGTAATCATTATTTGAAAGACTATTGATACTAATGCAAAAAGAAAAAGACTAACTATATATTCCTTCACAGGGAAAACATTTATTTTACATATTTTCCTCCGAGTTACTGCATCTATTAGGATAAACCAATACCAGATAGCCATTGACTTTCTATGCATCACACCCAGTGCAAAGGCATATAAAGTCATATCTACTCAGCTTTATTTTTACCAAAGTGTTAATAAAGACGCACTATATATTGTAATATCCGGGAAGTTCAATTTAAATAAAATAAATGCTGGAAATAAAAACTTCTCGTGCTAAGCCTCTAGTTACAAAGTATTCAAGTTTGTAAGTGCCCATCGGAATAGATTAATGTCGTTGCCTAGCAACAAGTTGCATTAACCATCCGGTGACTAAGCTGATTTTTGACATTCGTGTAGTCACCTACCATAATGAAAAGGTGAGCATGGACGAACGATCTTTGAAACTTATTTTCATGGGGCAGGTAAGAGAGACATTGTCTGCTTTCTGGAGAATTTAAGTAAAAAAAGCAACCCATCATTTGTATTAAGTAACAATAGTAATACGTCAACAATCAGTAACAATATTTTAGCCATAAGATGTGACTTGCTGCAAAACTGAAAAACAAAATAATTAATTTTACCATTGCCTCGTTTTATAATTCATCGAATGAGCTGCAGATACTGTACATATGGGAAGTGGGTGGAAGTGGCAGAGAATAACTGAGGAAAAGGATGTTTTATGTGTTTCTTCAAGGGCACGGCAGATTGATTTAGAGGACAACAGCAGAGCAGGCAACTGCAATGTGCACAAGCCTTCACATAGAGAGTGGATTATAGATCTTATGTAAATCATTGCTGTAAATAGATATATATGTACAGAATATATAGCTAACACGCTCCAACCTACAGTTAACGGCACATGCACTATACACTAATGATGATCAGGAATAAATCTGTCTGCACAACAGGTTCCTAAGTCAAGTGACACTACACTTAGCAATGAGCCTGAAGAAGGGTCTTGTGCATAACAACAGATACAATGAGCCTGATGAAGGGTCTTCTGTATAACAACATAGATAAAATGCCTGAAGAAAAGTCTTCTGCATAACAGATAAAATATGCCTGAAGGAGGATCTTCTGCAGGCATTGTGTCTACTGAATAACAACAGATAGAATGTAACTGAAGAATAGTCTTCTGCATAACATAGATGCAATGCCTGATGAAGGGTCTTGTGTATAAGGGTCTTTCGCAAAACACTCATACAATGCGCCTGATTAAGGGTCTTCTGCATAGCCACATAGATACAATGTGCCTGAAGAAGGGTCTTCTGCACAACAAAACATACAATGCTTGATGAAGGGTCTTCTGCATAGTATAGATGCAATGCTCCTGCTGAAGAAGGGTCTTCTGCATAACATAGATACAGTGTGTGACCAATGTAATCGTATTTTAAGAACAAAAGGCATACACAAATCTTCCAGGAGGAAGTAGTAAGCAATGCCAATGCTTCCTTTCTGCTCATCTAACAGGGAGTGGAGACCTAAGTATCATTTATGAAATCAGAATCCTACAGCAAGATGCAGAAGTATAAAGAGTTAACAGTTACAGAAGGGAAACACATTTTCAGGTACAGTACACTGACTCATTCATTGCTTATTTTAAGAATGGACACTTGATTTTATTAAGATTCATCTGCAGACTTTATTCAGTTAGACAACATTGACTTCATCAGATTTGTGAATAATGCAATAGGTTTGTTACCCATAACTACCAAATATTATCTTGAAAAGAATTCTAACTTGTGGTTTACATTATTTTTCTTCCTTTTTTCCCTCCTTTTATACTGGTCATGGCCAGTCAACTGTGCAGTGTAAGGAGCAGGACCAAAACCCCAACATACTTTATACAAAAGATCTCCGGCATAATAAAATACTTCTGAAGAGATAAAATCCTGTAAATGACGCTGGTGGCACTGCAAGTAGATCACATCTGTCATTTTTCTCAAGTAGATTTGTAATGAAAAGCACAACGCACTAAATATGAAGGCATTTGAGAAATAACCAATAAAACAGTTTTCTACATGCACTTCTATAACTATTATACATTATTTTTTTTGATGGCTGAGAATAAAAACAATATAAAATAAAGATAAACAGTAAAATCTTTAAAGCGTACCAATCACCAGGATTTTCCTATATAAATCAATGCTCACTGGTACGATCATGCTGATTCTATACATTCCTTTAGTTGTCAGCTAGGATGTATAGGTTTTGAAACACAAGCAAGTAAAGTTTGTAAACTCAGCAGCTTTTTGAATGGCAGCAGCTGCCAATAAGCTAATAGCTGAGGTGGGTATTCATAGTGATGACCGCCCCCTGCCTATCCATCCTCCTTGTCTGTTATTTATACTAATTCTATTATAGAATCGTTTTACTAAATGCTAGAAGGACCTGTGCTGATGTCATACCCATGTGACCAGAAGGGGCAGGGCCTCAGCCAACATAGCTGATACCAGGAAGCAACTTTATTTTTCTCTTGGCTGAGGCCCCACTCCTTCTGGTCCAGCACTTCCTCCATCTTGTCATCGCCGTCCTCCTCAGCCCCATGTGGATGGACGCACCCTACATCATCCACACAGAGGCCTCCATTATGCTCTTGCACTTGCACAATTTGATCCGTCTGGCTGAGGGCAGATCAAAGTATTGTAGTGCGGGCAGTCTTTGACCTTTCCTTGTACCTGCACATTACAATACTTTGCTCTGCCCTCAGCAAGGCAGATCAAAATGTGCCTGCACAGGAGCACAGTGGCGGACTCTGTGTGGATGACAAAGGAAGAGTCATCCACATGGGGCTGAGAAGAAGGACGGCAATCACACAAGATGGAGGTGGCACCGGATTGAGAGCAGTGACACCCATCTGACACGACTGCCCCCTAGGTAAGTAAAATAAAGGTTTTCTTTAATGTTCTACAGAGCGGCCTGGTCTCTTATATACAACATTCTGGAATGCTGTATATACTGTAAGACTTACTAGTGGTGGCTGCAGCTTAAAGCAAAAACCTGTTGACTGGTTCCCTTTAGTTGGCTGCTCCTGGGTGCTGCACCTCATCTCCCATTAACTTGGCTAGGAGATAAGGGGAGAAGACCTCCACTGAACTGATATTGATATGTATAGGTAAGCAATATGTACGTCCTTGACAACCCCTTTAATTTGTCAACTTTGTACAACTAAACTATTATCACTGCATGTATTTATTGCTTTAGAAACCCAGCATGATAATCTCTCACTTAACATGAAATCAATGGTCATTTTTTACAATTTCTTTGCAGGAAATGTTCCCATTGACCGTTGCCTTTTTGTTTTTGTTACAGTGACATGTTAGCTGTAAGTTTGTAGGGAGTTAGCATTTGATTCCACATTTTTGGTGTCTTTTTGAATCACTGGAGTTTATTTTTGTTTCAAAACTCCAGAAATACGATGTCTTTTTTCCGGAGAGGATTATCATTTTACTAAAATTCAGCTAATTAGTAAGCTCAGGAGTTTGAAAAATTTGCATGTAGCCAAATTCCAACACATGACTGGCTTTAATTAAATAGGGCCAAGATAATGAACAATCTACTGTATTAATGGACACATTGATTAAACACTGATTGCAATTTATGTTCTCACATTGTAGCATACTCGGAGGATAAAAGGAAAATTATCAAAGCCTCTTTCTAAACAGAGATGCATTATTAGATACAAGCCAAACCATGACTTAAAAAAAAGACTAAACACTAGAATACTTTCCAACAAAAGTGAGGAATGATGCGATCTCTCGGGGACTGACATATACTGTATGTGCCCTGTTATATCAGTCCCCCCATTCCGCCCACGTTACATTAGACTCCATTTCTTTGGCGGTTTGTTTTTCTTTGCTGGTTCTTTGTTATTCACATAGATTGCTGCCAGAGCCTTTTCCCCTCCACATTCTGCGCACAACTCTGTAACTGCATTGCAGGGAAGAAAAATGAGGAGTCATATCTACAACTCCAAGCTTGCTTCCTAAATATTTTATAAACTTGCCGCTTTAGAATTCAAGACTACACTGTGCTTTGGATTCACAAATGTCTGACTATACTTTGATTGCAGAAATACTAATAACTTTTTTTTCCTAGGGCTTTACACTCAACCAACTGAGAGATAAAGTCTGTGCGAGTATATTGTCTTCCATTGAACAAGATCAGTCAATCTGTGATTACTTTGAAAGTAGACCGAGGTTTACATATAGTTCAAAGGATGTAAAGAGGATCTCTAACTTCCCAATAAAATATGTATTCTATTGATTTTCCCATGATGTATTCTAGTAATTGCTGTCATTAACCACATAGAGGAGCCCATGATTTGCATCTGTTACTGCTGAAATATACATTGTATTGGAAACATTTACTGTAATGACATTAGAATATTAAAGGGCCACAGAATCCTTTAGTGTTGGATCTCACACTATCACCCACTTCACTTGATCAAGTCTTCAATGATAATTTCCGCTCAATAGCCCTTGAATAACGTGTTTCAAGTTGGATGAGATTGTTTGCCTTCTGGTTAAAAACAGATATGGAATGTAAAGCAACTGCGGAGACAAACAGCGCAAGAACAAGGTCTTATCTATGATGGAAAAAGTGTCAAAATCCGGAAACGTGCTCACCTGAAAAAGTTGTGAAAGTCACAACTACTGAAAACAACATGAAACAACTGCAGCAGCCTTACAGTGAAACAAATGCTGAACTGGAGAGAAAGGGTTAATCAGAGCTGCCGTTAGGAATGGAGGCCAAGAAGAACAGATACTGGATAGTGATTTAATGCCAACGCGTTTCGGAGTAAAAAAAACATCTCCAGATTGTCCTGAAGGTGTTTTTACTTCGAAACGCGTTGTCGAGAAATCACTATCCAGGATCGTTCTTGGTCTCCATTCCTACTGTAGTGCGGATTAACCCCTTCTCTACAGTTGTTCAGAATTAAAAACAGATCCAGAGAGCAACTCTGAAATGTTGAAAGAGGTCACTAGTCAAGTATTGTAATATGTTAGGAGTTGTCTGGGCAAAAAGAAAACTTTAATTAGGGGACTGTACAAGTAAAAAGTAAATTCAGTCATAGCCTACCTTTAAAATAATACTAAACTTCCAGAAAAAATGCTTGCATCTCCCATTGCCTTCCATTATACTCGTTAAATGAGTTGAGCCCGCCTGAGCATGAAATAGCTTGTTACGAGTACCAAGCACGCGAGAATGGTAGTGCTCGCTCATCACTATAGGAAACCATTGTCAAAAAAACATACCATATTTTTTTCGTTTTATAAGACACATTGGATTATAAGACGCACCCCAAATTTAGAGGAGGAAAATAGGAAAAAAAATAGTTTTTAATGTTTAAATGGAGGGTCCGTCATACAATCCTAATGCATCATATAATATCTCACCAGGGGGGAGCAGCGGTGGTGGAGCGGCTCAGGAGGCAGGGTTGGCAATGCTGCAGGCTCGGAGAAAGAGGTGTCATGGCTCAGGAGGGTCAGTGGATGGAGGGTCGGCGATACTGTGGGCTCGGGGGTCTTGCAGCGGCAGGCACCATTCATCTGCCAGCGGAATGCGGGGTCCATTGAATCATCTGCGGTTTATGAGATTGATTTCAAGAAATTGGTCACGGAGGCGGTGTGTGCGCACATAGAACTGCATGACCATTGTTGAAGTCCATTGCGTCAATCTGACCATGGCCTCTGTGGCCATTTTCTTGATGTCATCGCTGACCCTTCATCCTATGACCCTCCTGAGCCGCTCCACTGCAGTGACACCCCCTCCTCCGAGCCCTCACTATTGCAGACCCTGCCTCCAGTGACCCTGCTCAACCGCCACCGCTCTGGTAAGCCATATCCGGATTATAACATACACCCCCAGTTTTCTTTTTTGGGGAAGGGTGGGGGAGGGGAAGTGCGTCTCATAATCCGGAAAATACAGTATATTATTACATGGCATACATATTTATTTGTAAAGAGCTATACTGGAGTAGTCTGCAGCACTTTCCTATACAGTTAATACAGACGCATATCTGCCAGGCGGAGGCCAGAGGTACACACTGCTGAATGGAGGCCAATGGCAATGTTACAGTGTCTCATGAGAAAAGCTAGTGACAACAAAACGTGTGCCCAGCCTAACTTTTCCAACCTGGAAGCTTCAGACTTTCCATACAATGCTTATTACTATATTATTTGCAATGTTTTCTGATTAAATCAGCATTCCATAATGTAAGAATTAGCATAAAATGATTATGCTGTCTAGAAATGTAGCATTGATGCTGCACACTAATCAAACAATTATATCACACGGAAAGAGATGGCGAACAGAAAAACAAAGCTAATTAGCTGCACAACTTTACATTTGCACAATGCAGAGAGCCTTTATTTGCAATCACGTTAGGGATTTGTCGAAAACAAGCGCAGGAACTGCTGACCTAAAGGTTTCACGCACCTAAAATAAATAAAAAAGAAATATCGAAAAGTAATTAGAAGCCTCTACTACAAGAAACCTCCAGAGTGCGGGGTTCACAGTTTGGCTTGCGCTGGTATTTTCAGCCACTGCTAGAAGAGTATGATAAAAAGAAATCACATTCTGCATGGCGCCTTTGACCAAGCAAAGATAATAACTCTACTGTAACTACCTACTGAGCCCCGGATAAAAGGACCTGCATGGTTACTAGAATATATTACGAGGCAGAACCGTCCCACCATGAAACAAGTGGCATTAAAACATGAGACACAAACTGTGGTGCGCGCTCTTTAGTGGCATCCAGCCAGCCGCAATCTGTGTAAATGATCGGCAGCAGTATTAGGACATGTCCTGTTCACAGCAGCCATCTGTATCCACCGAAAGAGGCTGCCTATAGCGTCCGGTGTCCCGCTGCTCTCACACTATAAGCTCCAGCATGGCCTATAGTTGCAATGTGAATGCCAGAAAAGTCCATGCCGAGACCTGCAGTCCCAAACTTGCTCCAGAATATGAATATGATAAAGAATATGAGACTATTAACTCATAAAAGGGGCAAACACTCATTTACTTACAAGCAAATGCATGTGCCAAATACACATATGAGGGATGACTGCATTCTCTCTAATTGTTCACATTAAAAGGAATCTGTCAGCAGGTTTTTGCTGTCTCACATGAGATCAGCATGATGTAGGCAAAGGGACCCTGAATCCAAAGATGTATCACTTCGTTAACTGGGTAAAGCAGTTGTGACACTGAATTTTTAGATTTAGGAATGCAGCAGAGGAGAATGTAGCCCCCGCCCACAGCAGGCTCTCCATGTACAATGTCTATAGACAATGAGCTGCTAATGACAACAGAGGGCATGTCTAACACCCAGGCATGAGGCAGTGATAAGGTCCTGGTGCTAAAACAATCATTGCATTAACAGCAGGCAGCTTGATAAGAGAGGCATTGCTGAAATCTGTGTTTTAACCTCTACAGCATGCAGTCTTTAAATTACATAGAATAAAACTGACACTCCCTTTAAAAGGGATTTTTTTTTCCTTTCCAGCATTCTGGGCTTAAAATAATAGAAATAGCCAGGACTCCTTATTGCGCTAGTGATTGTTGGGTTCAGTGGCTCTACTACTGCAGACAGCACATGAGGCTGAGCACACTGATTAGCTGCATAGTTTTTCACATAAAATCACTGCTGCAGCTAGTAAACACTCACTGGAGCAGTGGGATGGCTGAGTACCATCTGTTTCTATTATGCTTAACACAGGTACGTCACTGGCATGTTGAAAGGAGAAAACCCTTTAAAAGATGCATTTGCTGTGGTTTCAAGATAAATATATACAACTAGAAGGTGGCCCGATTCTACGCATCGGGTATTCTAGAATTTACGTATTGTGTAGTTCATGTATGATTTTTGTTATTATATATATATATATATATATATATATATATATATATATATATATATATATATATATATATATATATATAGATGTTGTGTGTAGTTACCAAGTGTTTGTGTAGGGGCTGTACATGTTCTGGGTGTTGTCTGGGTGTGACGGGGGTGAGAGCGGTGTTGTATGTGTGTTGCGTGTGTTGCGTTGTTTGTGGAGCGCTGTGTGTCTGTAGCGTTGTGTGTGTGTGTTGCGCGGTTTGTGTGTGTGTGGTGTGTTTTGGGGGGAGGTATGTTTTGTGCAATGTGTGTGTTGTGCGGTATGTGCGTATATTTGTGTGTGCCGCGGTGTTTGTGTGTTGTGTGTGCAGCGTTGTCTGTGTGTGTGGGTGTCTGTGTAGGGCAGTTGTTTGTGGTTCCCAGTGTGTGTGTGTGGTCTGATGTGATGTGCAGTGCGCGTGTGTGTGTGTGTGTGTGTGTGTTGGGGGGAGGTGTGCACTCCCCATCGTGCTCCATCCCCCATGCAGCGCACCCATCGTGCTCCATCTCCCATGCTGCGTACTCCCCATCGTGCTGCATCCCCCATGCTGCGCACTCCCAAACGTGCTCCATCCGCCATGCTGCGCACTCCCAAACGTGCGCCATCCGTCATGCTGCGCACTCCCAAACGTGCTCCATCCGCCATGCTGCGCACTCCCAAACGTGCTCCATCCGCCATGCTGCGCACTCCCAAACGTGCTCCATCCGCCATGCTGCGCACTCCCAAACGTGCTCCATCCGCCATGCTGCGCACTCCCAAACGTGCTCCATCCGCCATGCTGCGCACTCCCAAACGTGCTCCATCCACCATGCTGCGCACTCCCAAACGTGCTCCATCCGCCATGCTGCGCACTCCCAAACGTGCTCCATCTGCCATGCTGCGCACTCCCAAACGTGCTCCATCCGCCATGCTGCGCACTCCCAAACGTGCTCCATCCGCCATGCTGCGCACTCCCAAACGTGCTCCATCCACCATGCTGCGCACTCCCAAACATGCTCCATCCCCCATGCTGCGCACCCCCCATCGTGCTCCATCCCCCATGCTGCACTAGCATCAGCCTCTCTACCCGCAGCATCAGCCTCTCTGCCCGCATCAGCCTCTCTGCCCGCATCAGCCTCTCTCCTCCCAGCATCAGCCTCTCTCCTCCCAGCATCAGCCTCTCTCCTCCCAGCATCAGCCTTTTCTGTCCCCAGCATCAGCCTCTCTCCTCCCAGCCTACCCCAGCCTCAGCCTCCCCCAGCATCAGCCTCTCTCCCCCTAGCATCAGCCTCTCTCCTCCCAGCATCAGCCTTTTCTGTCTCCAGCATCAGCCTCTCTCCTCCCAGCCTACCCCAGCCTCAGCCTCCCCCAGCATCAGCCTCTCTCATCCCAGCATCAGCCTCTCTCCTCCCAGCATCAGCCTCTCTCCTCCCAGCCTACCCCAGCCTCAGCCTCCCCCAGCATCAGCCTCTCTCCTCCCAGCCTACCCCAGCCTCAGCCTCCCCCAGCATCAGCCTCTCTCCTCCCAGCATCAGCCTCTCTCCTCCCAGCCTACCCCAGGCTCAGCCTCCCCCAGCATCAGCCTCTCTTCTCTCAGCCTCCCCCCTCCCAGCTTCCCCCAGGATCAGCCTCTCTCCTCCCAGCCTCCTCCAGCACGCCGTGCTCCTCTGCCGACACTCACAGACCCGATCGCATACACTCACACACACCCGATCGCATACACTCACGCACACACACACACACATTGACGATATTACACATACGCGCTCACACTCACAACATCCGGAGATACCACATGCTTCTGGCCATGTGATCCTCCGGCAGGTCCTGGAAGCTCACTGCACAGTATCACCGCCGAAAAGCAAGCGATATCCCAGGATGTTGTGAGTTTGTGGATGCGATGTGATGTGTGTGTGAGAGTGAGTGTGATCTGATGTGTGTGTGTGTGCTGTTATGTGTGTGTGTGCGTGTGTGTATGTTCCGCCGCTGCAGGACCTTGATGCGCTGGTAACTATGCTACCATGGTTACCAGCGTATCTCGTCCCCCGCTCACACGGGAGCCCACACCAGCATACGCCGGCCAGCCCCAGCAATGCGAGGGTATGTGTCGGCTGGGTTGGCGGCGTACGCTGATGTGGGCTCCCGGGGGTACAGTACTCACCTGGGAGTTGTGGCTCCATGACCGTGTCGGTTCGGGGAATGCGTGGGGGGGCGGGGCCAGAGCTAGCGTGCATTGCGTGAGGGGGGCGGGGCGTGGCAGAGTTGCCAATGCCTGCAGGGTGCCGGGGCGAGAGGCCAATCTGTGGGGGAGCGGAGCCTGGGCGAGCGGCCGGCCAATCCGTGTGGGCGCAGCCTGGGCGAGCGGCCAATCCGTGCGGGGGGGCGGGGCCATGGCGAGCCCAGCGGCCAATCAGCTTTGTGTCACCGTAAGGACACAATTTTGGAGCAAGACAGACAGACAGAGGCAATTATATATATATATATATAGAAGATATCTTCAATTAGACAGACCGAACACAGCAGTGAATGAATACTTGAATTCCACTATTGCTATATACGTAAAATAATGTGAGGTTCTTAGTTAAGATTTTTTCATCAAGGAATGGAAAAGTCATCCAACCATAGCAAGGTGTATCCTAATCTTGCAAGGTCCCTACATCTAATGACTCACCTCTCTGTGTGCCTTTCCAGGAAGAAATAGGAACCAGGACTAGTCGCTAGGGCATTAGCTCCCTTGGCTAGTTAGCCCCTATATCATGTAAGCATGCCAACATGCTAATGAATGTGCAGCGTCAGAGGAATGGTCGATCTCGCCTCTCTGCTGCCACTGTGCCAGACGTTGGATTTCGGCTCAGCGTGCATGATCAGATTTCCGGTCATGCGCACTATGAAGATGGGTGCACGCGTCCCGGCTTCAAACTGGTGTAGTGCGCAAGACCTGAAGTGCCAGGGATGTTCTGATAATGCGAACTGAGACGAAAACCAGTGTTGGGCGCGGTGGCAGCAGAGAGGTGAGCACAACCATGCTTCTGACGCTGTGCATTCATTAGCATGTTAGCAAGCCCAAATGGGCAAGCTTACATGCTGAGGGGGCTAACTAGCTGACGGAAGTAATGCCCTTACTACTAGTCGCTGACGTCATTAGAATATAATAAAGGATCTTAAAGACTTTTTCTAAAGATCCCTTTATCTATGCTACTATAGGCTGGGACTGTTCGGCAGGGATTAGCAATATGCACCCAGAACCGATCTTGGTTATAGGCACATACAGGACCTGACAGGTTTCCCTTTAAGTATGATCGGTTATGCCCATTTCTAGTCATGTGAAGTAGAGATTCACAATTGATCATGTGCCAACCTACATTTTCAGAAAATCGTTCTGGTGGCATTTTGGCCATATGCAAATATGTCCAGTAATGGTTACTTCAACGTCCCAGTTTCTAATGTAATCCTTTATGAATGTGAATAGGGGAAATTTAGGACACATACAATGGCCATAATTATTACAAGCCAGGAAATAAAGTATGGCCGCCATTTTCAATTTGCAAAGTGTAACATGGCTAAAGTGAATATGCCAATATTGCAATAATTCTGCAAATGAACGGCATGTGTAATCAGCGTGCATTCTATTCCAGGATCCAGAATGCTTCATTTCACTGGCATTGTGTGCATGTTTGTGTGGGATGGGATTAAGGGTGTTCCTGAATATAAAATCCCACTTTAAGTTAAAGATACATTTGTTTACTGGCTTCTCTCAATCAGTAGCACATTTATACTAAATGCTGCCTTTGGATGAACAAGAAACTTATTAAGTGGCTATTCAAAGGCGCCATAAACTGTTGTGCTTTAAAATAGGCTCATATAAGTCTATAAAAACTTCAATTGATTCCTCTCTTTTCAGTTTTATCAATAGGGGGTAAAATACAGCAGCATGATGCAAAAGACAAGGATAATTTATCACAGATTACAAGGTCTTTGGTATTTGTTAAAGCCCAGGGCTAGCGTTCCTCTGTACATAATTTCTTTTTAGCTACAAGTAGTACTTACAAAGATATGAAAAAGAGATTCCACAGACTTAACTAAGCAGGGGGACTATTTTCCACTCCAGCCTTCCTGCAATTAATCAGATAATCAAACCTTTCTGCTGTGCTAGTTGAACTGAAAATCCAGAGTGTATTACATCTTGACATGTACAGTGCACGATACAGTATATAGTGCAGATTCTGCGCTACCTAATCTAAAGGGAACATACCAAAATCATGGAGCTTGTACAGCAGCTTCCTGACCCAGCTACATAGAGATGTGTGCAGACAGCAGCATACATGGATATACAGAATCGGGAGTCCAAGAACTAGGAAAGTCTAAACAAGGTCTAAGGCCTAAGACACACGGCAAGAAAATCGGAGTAAGTGGAATGCGATAAAACATCGCATTCCACTTGGACCAATATTAGCCTATGTGCCAGCACCCATGAGCGATTATTTTATCAACCCTAATAGGCCCGAGAAAACAATCGCAGCATCCTGCGACTGTAATACGTTCCTGGTTTCTCTCGCACCCATTTAAGTCTATGGGGCGAGAGAAGAAAAAAAAAAAAAAGAACGAAAGAAAGAAAGAAAAATCGCACTGCACTTGCAGTTCACCGGTGTATCGCGAGTGCAGGGCGAGAATGGCAATAGTCGGCTACGATGGAGAGAGGGAGATAAATCCCTCCCTCTCCTCCTCCGTGCCATACTGCCCCTCCTCAGCGCCAGTCCGACCCCCGCAACTGAGGTCCGATCGCATGATCAGACAAAAGTCGCAGTGACACTTGCATGACACTCAGCTCCCACTGTGCTGCCAGCGTAAGCCGAGTGTCATGCGAGGATCGCATTAGTCCCCCGTGTGGACCCGGACTTATGATACAACTAAAGGCTGCTTTACACCAGACAATCTATCGTGCGATAGATCGTCGGGGTCACGGTTTTTGTGACGCACATCCGGCATCGCTGGCGATGCCGGCCTGTGTGACACCTCCTAGCGACGCAGTATTGCTCACAAATCGTGAGTCGGGTACTGCTCGCTAGGTTCCATAATATCGTTTAATTTAGTTGACCATCGTTTCCGTGGTAGCACACGCCGCTCCGTGTGACACCACGGGAACGATGAGCAGCTCACCTGCCTCCCGCGGCCGCCGCCGGCTCTATGTGGAAGGAAGGAGGTGGGCGGGATGTTTACGTCCCGCTCATCTCCGCCCCTCCGCTTCTATTGGCCGGCGGCCGTGTGACGTCGCTGTGACGCCGAACGTCCCTCCCACTCCAGGAAGTGGACGTTCGCCGCCCACATCGAGGTCGCACGAGAGGTAAGTATGTGTGACGGGGGTTACTGACTTTGTGCGACACGGGCAGCGATTTGCCCGTGACGCAAAAAGGACGGGGGCGGGTACGATCGATTGTGAAATCGCACAATCGGTCGTACCGTGTAAAGCAGCCTTAAGCCTATGTTCTTACGCCTGCTGGGTTTAGTTGCACTTGGCCTCCTGTTTTTGACAACAAATATACCATTGTCGTGACCAAAGGTACTGAAATCAACCCTTTCGGTAGAGTTACACTGGCGTATGTCTTGCAAACATGCAATGCGAGAAAATCCAGTATTGCACTAGGCCCCATGTAAAACAATGCTGCAGTTCAGGTCTGAGAGTTTTTCCTCAGCCCTTATTGGACTGAGGAAAAAAAAAACAAAAAATCGCTGCATGCTGAGATTGCCTGCAAGTCTCGGATTACTTGACATGTACAAATCTATGGCTGCGAGTAAAACATTGGACTGTACTCCGATGACATCCAAGTGCAGTGTGATATATGCACAGGCTGACAATGGAGAAGATGAAAAAAGATTAGTCTCTCCCTTACCTCCACAGCTGTGATCCGATCAAGGGATGGGATCACAGTTGCATGACACTCGGCGCACGCTCGCAGCAGAGCAGTAGCCGAGGGTCATTAGCATATCGCGTACAATACTCTCGCATTGGATGCCATACGTCAGTGTGACTCTAGCCTTAACCTCATCATGAAAGTTTGGCCCGCCTCATCCCAACTTATAGAGTAACTAACTTTGTTAGTTAAATTTTTAGGCAATAAAACAAAAATTGTACAGGTATCTGATAAGACATACAAAGTTGCTTATTTTCATGTGTAGTTTTGATTTAAGAAATAGAAATAAAATTATGGTTATGCTTTAACTACTGATGTCCGGCCATGCTGTGTTACAACAGCTAGTGGAAGCTCTGGCTGTTGTAATGGCCGAGTTGCTGCTGCATACTGTATACTGATCCTCTGTCCCATTGCCATTTTATTGTATGTCCATATTGGCACTGATGCAGCACTTAGGAAAACTCCCTGTGCATAGCTCATGTACCAAATTTATCCATAGACCCAACTAACTCCAGATAATGCAGCTCAGCCCCATTTAAGGGAATCGTAAACTATATACAGCAGGTCTGGTGCTGTTTTTGGAAGTAAACATACTTTTTTTTTTCTAAGCTAGGACAACCTCCATTTAAAGAAGACAGTAATAGCACCTGAAGCATGTGGCTCCCTTTTGTCTGCCTGCAGACTATGAAAAAGGTTCACAAGACCTCAGTATTCTCTCATATACTCTCTGAATTGTAAACCGCAGCATTCTATGTTGATGCTGTATAAATACATGTTATTACTATTATTATCATCATTACTACTATTATTATATAGCTGGTCTTCATGAACACACCACCTGGCAACTGAAAACAGGAAAAAAAGTTGAAGAAGGAAATAGGGGGATGGTGCTGCAGCCTCTTGTTCATCCTGTCCGAGCGGGAAAGCTGCAGGTATCTTGTAGGTATTTGGTCACAACATAATGTCCCCTCGCCAAACACATTAGATGGCGGTGAGACAAACATTGGTTTAAGCACCAGCCATCTTCCCCGAGTCTACCGTACACAGGAACTCTCAGCTGGCGCTCCCTGCAATCTCTAGGAGAGAGCTGCTGCCAGATATCTCTGGCGGGGACTTATCCCTTATAGGACAAAGGACTGGTCAACCCAAAAATCGGACAGGCTGGATCCTTTTTGTCTCCTGAAATCATCTGTCGGGGACAGCCGGGTGGTCTCCATACACGCAAGACTGTCGGCCCACATCGGTCTACTGTATATGTGGGATACTCTGCAGCTCAACACCCACTCAGCACGGTTACAGAAAGTTTTTCCAGAAATAATGCAGATGGAAGGAAAAGAGGAAATTCTGTAAGTTACATACTACATTTTGACGGCTATATGCCCACATTTGAGTTTTTATGTGCAGAAAATCTGCACATAAAAACACATTTTGGCAGCTGAAAAAAAAGTGCATTTTTTTTATTGTGTTTGTGAGTTTTTCGTCTATTTTTTTAATCATGGTGACCATGGGGGTTTAGGTGCTGTACCCCTGTGATCGCCACTGGGTCCCCAGCTGATCTTACAGCTATGACCCAGCTCTCGCTGCCAGAAGCAATGCCCGCACTGCTACTGGGAGGTTAACCCCCTGTATGCTACGATCAGTGCGATTGTTGCATTCAGGAGGCAGGGAGAGGAATCACTTACCTCTCCCTGGCGATCGGGTCCCTGTAATGCGATCACAGGGACCCGATCACTGTCATGGTAACCTTGGGTCGTCATTATGATGACCCTGAGTTACTGAGGTACGGATTGCCTCACAGACCAGGGCACTCTAAAGACTGAAATGAGAAAATGTCTGCTGACACTGGCTATGTGGCCTAGGTGCGTGAAACCCCAGTGACGTCACAAGGTGAACAGAGTTCGTGCCGGCGGATCTGCAGCAAAAACCGGTGATCAGTCAGCATTAACCCTCTTCACCTTGTGACGTCACTGGAGTTTTATGCAGCAAAGTCCCGCGGTAAAGACCGCGAGATGAGGAAATGGCTGTAGGGAACCCCAGTGACATCAAAAAAGCACATGTTTATTACATATGTGTTTTTCATGTGTTTTTCACTGACTTTATTGAAGTCAATTGGTGAAAAAAGCAGGGGAGAAAAGAAAAAAAAAAAAAAAAAAAAAAAAAAATTGCAGAAACGGGACATACATTGCCAGTTGCCTGAAGAGGGATTGTGACGTTTTTGCACTCATCTAAATCATGGCAAAATAATAACAAGTCATCATTTGACTTCAATGGCGCCTGCCTGATAATGTGATTCTGAGCGATTTGTCACAGAGGTTCTACCGTGTCACTAATAGAAGCCAGTTACTGCATATTATTTAAGAAAGCATCTAAATTAGAGCATGTGATTCTAAAACATTCTCTTTTAACAAGATTATCTACATATTTAAAGAGAGCCAGGAATATGTGTCATTGATCTGTCTCCGCTCTTGTGTGATGTTCTGGCATGTCATAAATAGATTTCAGAACAAGCCTAATCTTGCGGCAATGTAAATGCCCAGAGGACACAACTCGTATTTCAATGTTAGAATCTCTCAGGTTCTGAACACGGATATTTCAGGAACACAAAACTAACTACTAAAAATTTCAGGCAAATTTATCAAGCCATTTTCCTGTCATGTTATTTTTATGATGTAAAAAATAAATAAATAAAAAAAAAAAAAGGAAAGAAATCGACTAAGTGAAATAAGCTTTTATCCTATTTAACTGATGTACCTTCAACAGTCGAGTTTCCATTTTGTTTGATCACCCTGGCATGTTCAAGCGAGTCGTAAGAAAGGTGTTTACAGCTAAATAGATGGTAATAAAACACTATGCACCAATTTTCCTAACAAGCAGACTTACTGACAGCTTGTTTTTTGGAAGAGAATATTTTAAATTTGCTACATTTGACGGATAAAACTAAAAAACAAAAATGAATGTGCTTTTTTTAATGAAGGTTTAATGATATGGCCTTGCCTCGCTGAGGATATCAGATCATTTCTATTTACTTACAGTATCAGTCAACAACTAATATTTTAGTATTACTGACGAGGTATAGGAAAAGTGAGAATCTCATCGTGTGAAGAAGAGCTCGGCACAGAACATATGGCAATGCATGCTGGAGCAGAAAACTAAATCAAAACCTAGGAGATATGGAACATGTGAAATTCATTAAGCCGGGCAGACACAGGCTGGATAGGGAATTTTTGCAATGTTTTTATTAGCAGATCATTACAAAAATGTCAGAAAGGTTTAAGTTCCAACAATTGTTGTAAGTGGCCAACAACATAATTGTCACACAACCTTATTTTCTCCATTTAATCCCAACTGTTGCTGAGTGTCCCTAGTTAAAAATGAAAGAAGAAAAGTTAGAAAAAGCAAGATGAAGACAGATGTTGAGATGGTAAGATGACGTACAGAACGCAGCTCTACTTGAGGAAGCTTCACATCGAAAAGCCAAAGCTCAGTTTGAGCTCCTGGCATGAATCGAAAAAGAAGACAAGGCTACCTTCCCAAGAGGAGCATTTGCCGAGTTTTTGATGTTGGAGATTTTTTGCCGCATTTTTGCACCTTCTGGTCAACTTTAGTCTATTTCTGGCGGAATAAAAGGTAGTTACATAGATTTTTCTGGATATCGTGGTGCTACAATACAATTTTGTACATTAAGCTTGTATTGACAAATGCATCAACTTTATACAAAGTTAATATTTACAGTGTTGACTCTTATTTTTCAAAGAGTTCAGTAATTTGCACTGACATGCTGGATATTAACATCTCCGTAAAATGCTGACTGATGTCAGACACGAGGGGAGAGGACAACACTGGACTAGACTTGTTTGAAATGATGTAAATGGTAAGGTGAAAACATTTGAAAACCCTAAATCATGCGCACAGAGGCATATATATATACATATATATACATATATATACATATATACACATATATACACATATATATACACACACTAATATTAGAGATAGATATATATATATATATATATATCTATCTAATTGCCTTATTCTGTCTGTCTTGCTCCAAAATTGTGTCCTTACGGTGACAAACAGCGGATTGGCCGCTGGGCTCGCCATGGGCCCCCCCCGCACGGATTGGCCGCTCGCATTGCCTCGGCTTCGCCCCCTCGCACAGATTGGCCTCTTGCCCCGGTCCCCTGCACGCATTGGCAACTCGGCCACGCCACGCCCCGCCCCCCTCACGCATTGCACGCTCGCTCTGGCCCCGCCCCCCGCACGCATTCCCCGAACCGACTCCCAGGTGAGTGCTGTACCCCCGGGAGCCCACATCAGCGTACGCTGGTGTGGGCTCCCGTGCGAGCGGGGTACACTGGTAACCATGGAACACATCAAGTAATATTGTAGCATGGTTACCAGTGTACACCGGCTCCCAGGTGAGCGCATCAAGGTCCTGCAGCGGCGGAACACACACGCACACACATAAGGACACACACACACACACACATCAGATCGCATCCACACACTCACAACATCCCGTGATATCGCTTGCTTCTCGGCGGCAATACTGTGCGTGCAGTGACCTTCCAGGACCTGCCGGAGGATCACATGGCCGGAAGCATGTGGTATATCCGAATGTTGTGATTGTGTGAGCGCGTATGTGCGATATCGTCAGCGTGTGTGTGTGCGTGTATGCGATCGGATGTGTGTGAGTGTGTTCTGATGTGTGAGTGTGTGAGAGTGTGAGTGTGTGCGCGATCGGATCTGTCAGTGTCGGCACGATGAAGGGTGCACAGCATGGGGGATGGAGCACGATGGGGAGTGCGCAGCATGGGGGATGGAGCACGATGGGGAGTGCGCAGCATGGGGGATGGAGCACGATGGGGAGTGCGCAGCATGGGGGATGGAGCACGATGGGGAGTGCGGAGCATGGGGGATGGAGCACAATGGGGAGTGCGCAGCATGGGGGATGGAGCACGATGGGGAGTGCGCAGCATGGGGGATGGAGCACGATGGGGAGTGCGCAGCATGGGGGATGGAGCACGATGGGGGGTGCACAGCATGGGGGATAGAGCACGATGGGGGGTGCGCAGCATGGGGGATGGAGCACGATGGGGGGGTGCGCAGCATGGGGGATGGAGCACGATGGGGAGTGCGCAGCATGGGGGATGGAGCACGATGGGGGGTGCGCAGCATGGGGGATGGAGCACGATGGGGGGTGCGCAGCATGGGGGATGGAGCACGATGGGGGGTACGCAGCATGGGGGATGGAGCACGATGGGGGGTGCACACCTCCCCCCAAAAAACACACACACACACACGCACTGCACAACACACCACACACACACTGGGAACCACAAACACTGCCCTACACAGACACCCACAACGCCGCACACACAAATATACGCACATACCGCACAACACACACATTGCACAAAACATACCTCCCCCCAAAACACACACACAACCCACACAAACCGCGCAACACACACACACACACACACACACACACAACGCTACAGACACACAGCGCTCTACAAACAACGCAACACACAGACAACACCGCTCCTACCCCCCGCCACACCAAGACAACACCCAGAACATGTACAGCGCCCTACACAAACACTGGGTAACTACACACAACAACATCTATATATCTCTGTATATCTCTCTCTCTATATATATATTATAGTGTATATTATAGTGTATATGTGTGTGTGTGTATATGTATGTATATGTGTGTGTGTGTGTGTGTGTGTGTGTGTATATAGAGATATTGATAGAGATAGATAGATATAGATAGATAGATAGATATACGAGAAGGTGGCCCGATTCTACCCATCGGGTATTCTAGAATTTACGTATCGTGTAGTTAGTGTATGATTTTTGTTATATATATATATATATATATATATATATATATATATATATATATATATATATATAACAAAAATCATACACTAACTACACGATACGTAAATTCTAGAATACCCGATGGGTAGAATCGGGCCACCTTCTCGTATATCTATCTATCTATCTATATCTATCTATCTCTATCAATATCTCTATATACACACACACACACACACACACACACATATACATACATATACACACACACACACATATACATACATATACACACACACACACATATACATACATATACACACACACACACACACATACACTATAATATATATATATATATATATATATATATATGTGAATACATAAGATAACAAAAAACAGGTGAGCATGTAAATTCAACTTCCTAAAACTGAATTAGATACCAAAAAAAAACAAAAAAAAAAACAATCTCACGTAAAAACTGCTGCAAAAGCAATAATGAATCATGCCCTTCGAGTCCCTGAGCCTGGGAGTGCCATTCAAATAGTTTTGTATACGAAAGCAATAGGGAGCCAAAGCATTTCCCTTCTGGATGCCCTTAACATAGTTTTTCATGTGGTTACTTCTTCCTGCACATAACCACAAGACACAAATTATTCACCATGGACAAGACAAAAAAAAATAAAATTGTAAAACTAGTACAACATTTCAATATTTAAATAAAAACCCTAAAACCAAAGTCTGCAGAATGTAAAAAACTCAAAAAAAAATTTCTTTTCAGAATCTGTACATATATTCAGATTATATACAGCTGAAACCAGAAGTTTACATACACTATCTACAAAGACACATCTGCATGTTTTTCTCACTATCTGACATCAAATCGGAATAAACCTTTGATGTTTTACATCAGTTAGGAAACAAAATTATTTTTATTTGCCAAATGGCAGAATAATGAGAGAGAATGTTTTGCGGCATTTTAATTACTTTCTGCAAAGTCAAAGTTTTACATGCACTAAGTACTATGCCTTTAAACAATATGGGACAGCCGATATGATGTCATGTCTTTGTAAGCTTCTGATAGGTTTATTGGTAACATCTGAGTTAATTAGAGACACCTGTGGATGTATTTTAATGCACACATGAAACACTGCTTCTTTATGTAGCATCATGGGAAAGTCAAAAGAAATCAGTCAAGATCTCAGGAAGAGAATTGTGGATTTGCACAAATCTGGTTCATCCTTGGTTGTAATTTCCAGATAACTGAAGGTGCCTCGTTCAAAGATAAGGGGAGGAACAACAGACTGGGTGGAAATCACTATCACAACCCACCCCAGCTTTTAGCTGCTCGGCAGCTGCAAAGAATCAAAAAGCTGTACATTTTACAAACTTTACTTGCTTGTGTTACAAAAACTATACATCGGAGCTGACCACTAAAGATATGTATAGAATCAGCCTGATAGTGCCAGTAGAGTACTGGCTTTATGTTATATAGGAAAATTCTGGTTATTGGTGCACTTTAAAAGCCAAAAATCCTGCAGAACAATCCTCTGACTTATGTACAGTTAGATTCTTAAAGATAATTTCTCATTTTACATTTACAGTTTAAAAACTAAATATATTGCAGCTAATTTCTTGACGCAATTGCTATATTTCAGGCAGATTAAAGAGGGTGCCATGGGCAAAATGTCAGAAGTCACAGGGAACAACATAATAATTGATAGGACATTCAGGATCAGTGTACTAACCTGGTGGGAATGAAAGAGGCTTGTACACATGAAAGGGAGAAAATGGAGAGTTAATGGAAAATTACAGTATTTAGTCCAACTTCTCCATAAAGCAAAATGTCTGATGTAGAGAAGAGAAAAAAGAAAAACTTGAAAAAATTGGTGTCACTGAGTCAAGACGTCTGTGGTCAGATGTGTATAAAACTAAAATTTAGAGAGCCAATTATGTATTTAAAAAAAAAAAAAAAAAAAAAAGTGTGTGAGTGACTTGAAGTATGCATACACGTAAGTATGACATATACTAAAGACTAGAAAATGAAAAAGCCATTGCATAGGCGAATCGGCAAGTTAAATGGGGAAGTGCATGATTGTGATATTGATGGTCATCAATATCAAATAGGTGGGGGTCTGACACCTGGCACCCCTAACAGTAAGCCATTAACCGCTCAGGCAGTGGCTGGATGTAATGTAGAACAGGAACAACATGGCACTGTAATGGTACTTTCACACTTGTGTTGTTTGGCCGCCATCGCAATCCGCCACTTTGGGAAACAGCGCAATCCGTTAACATCCGGATGTTCGCTGTTTCCTATTGACTTGTATTGATGACACATTGTGACGGTTGGCCGTGAGTTGTATCCGCCGGCCGATGCTGCGTTGCATCCGCCAGGCGGAAAGAACGCAGCATGTAGCGTTTTTGTGCGCTTCCCAGAGCGTCAAAAAAACCCAATGTGCTGGATTCAGTCGGCGTCCGGCATTTTGATAATGGAACCTATGGTGGCGGAATCCATCGGAATCCGTCATTTGATGGATTCCTGTGACGGATCCGTCTTTACACAAGTACGCATGCTCAGTTGAGTAAATTGCTGAAAAAAAAGCTACAACCGATTCCGATGTTTTGCAGGATCCGTCGCATCAGTTGTGCCACTATAAGCAACGCATCAGTTACATCCGTCACACAACACAATGCGACGGATGCCGCACAACGCAAGTGTGAAACTAGCCTTAGGTGTATTAGCTGTTCACAAGTTCTGAAAAACAGCTCCTATTGAAGAAAATGGGATTTCTTACTACAGGAATCCTAATGTGCAAATTGCAGCTTCAGACAGGAAGAGGACTTGAAGGCTAGTGCTACCTAATTTAAGTAGCAATTTCTAAAAGTCAATATTGACCCTTTAATGCCATATGACCTCATCAGTACAATGCACGAGTTCTGATTTGAATCTCATACAACCTAAAAAGTGTTTCTTCAAATTGAGATTCTGGTTTCGCTTTTATCCTAAAGGCCACTTTACACGCAGCGACATCGACATGTCGCTGCCGATCGCACCCGTCCCCGACGATTGTGTGTCACGGGCAAATCACTGCCCATGGTGCACAATATCGCTAGGAGCTGTCACACATACTTACCTTCCTAGCGACGTCGCTGTGGCCGACGAACAAACTCTTTTCTAAGGGGGTGGTTTGTGCTGCGTCACAGCGACGTCACACGCAGGAGTCCAATTGAAGCGGAGGGGCGGAGAGCAGCCGCATGAAAGACGCCCACCTAGTTGCCGGAGAACGCAGGTACGATGTAGTTAGTCGTTCCTGGGGTGTCACAAATAGCGATGTGTGCTGCCTCAGGAACGACAAACAACCTGCGTCCAAAAGCAGCAATGACATTTGGGAAATGGACGACGTGTCAACAATCAACGATTTGGTGAGCATTTTACATCGTTAGCGGTCGCTTGTACGTGTCACACGCAACGACTAACGAGGCCGGATGTGCGTCACGAAATCCGTGACCCCAACGACATCCCATTAGCGATGTCGTTGTGTGTAAAGCCCCCTTTAGTCATATGACAAGGCTCGTTAAAAGGGTCAATATTGATTTGTAGGATTGTTACTTCCAATAGGTGGCACTAGAGTTCAAATCCTCTTCCTCTCTGAAGAGGCAATTTGCATTTTAAAATTCCCCTGAAAAGCATGGATCATAAGCCTCCTTAAACTGGTGTTTTAGGCATAACAGTCACCACAAGGAGAATTGTAGGAATGCTTAAATTGATCCTTCCTCAACGACCATTTATCATCTATTCATCATATAACTGAAACATGGCCCAGAAGGTCAATGCATTACATGGTTGGTCTATTAGATTAGCTTAATGCATTGTGTAGTACCTTCACAGAGGAAACAGCTGGACAACCTGCAATGAAATTATTTTTTTTGTGAAACTACATACACCATGACAGGGTCCTCTGGGAGCCATTTGTGTCTATCATTGTTTGGATCCGTCTCCATCAACTGCACTTTTTTGTTAGGAGCAGAAAAATGGAATTCCTAATGTACAGTTTATCACAAAAGTGAGTACACTCATTTTTGTAAATATTATACTTTTTTGTGTGACAACACTGAAGATATGACACTTTGACACAATGTAAAGTAGTCAGTGTACAACAGTGTATAACAGTGTAAATTTGGTGCCCTCTAAAAAACACACAGCCATTAGTGGCTAAACCGCTAGACCAAAGTGAATACACCTTTAAGGAAAAATGGCCAAATTGTGCCTGATTAGCCATTTTCCCGCCTTACTGTCATGTGATTCATGAGTGTTACGAGGTCTCAGGTATGAATGGGGAGCAGGAGTGTTAAATTTGGTGTTATCGCTCACACACACTCAAATACTGGACACTGGAAGTCCAATATGGCACCTCATGGCAAAGAATTCTCTGACGATCAGAAAAAAAAAAAGTTTTGGTCCTCTACATAAAGATGGCCTAGGCTATAAGAAGATTGCCAACACCCTGAAAGCAAGCTTCATTGCAGTGACCAAGACCATAAAGTTGTTTTACAAGACAGGCTCCACTCAGAACAGGCCTCACCATGGTCAAACAAAGAAGCTGAGTATATGTGCTCCGCATCAGATCCAGAGGACTAAGAACATTACTGGAACCATGTGCTGTGGTCTCATGAGAACAAGATAAACATATTTAATTCAGATGGTGTCAAGTGTGTGTGGCAGCAACCAGGTGAGGACAAAGACAAGGGTGTCTTGCATACAGTAAAGCATGGTGGTGGGAGTGTCATGATTTAGGGCTGCATGCGGCCAGCTGTGAGAGCTATGTATGGAAACATTTACTGTAACATACCGAAGAAGAGCATGAACCCTTCTGTTGGGAAACAAGCCTGTCGGGCAGTATTTTAATATTCCAATATTATAACAACCCCAAACACACCTCCAACAACCACTGTGTAGCTAAATAAATTGAAGTTAAAGGTAATGGACTGGCCAAGCATGTCTCCAGACCTAAACCCTATTGAGCATCTGTGGGGCATCTTCAATTGGAAGGTGGAAGAGCGCAAGGTCTCTACTTTACAGCAGATCTTTGTTGTCATCATGGAGGATGGAAGAGCATTCCAGTGGCTCCTGTAAAGATCTAGTGAACTCCATCCCCAAGAGAAGGGAGTTAAGGCAGAGCTTGAAAAAAACGATAGCCACTAGTGATGGGTGAATAGTAACTATTTATGTTTGGATTATTTGTACTGTTCCGGTATTCGTCATGAATAATCAATCTAATGCAAGTCAATGGAGAACCTGAGCATTTTTCTTGTCGTGATGAATACTGGAATAGTACTCTCTATTTGGTAAGTATTATCCAAACACAAATAGTCACTATTTGCCCATCACTAGTGGCCACACAAGATATTGACACTTTGGGCACAATTTGGTCATTTTCACTTAGGCTGGAAACACACTTATGCGTGTAAAATCGGTCCGAGTTGCATGAAAAAAAGTCGGGTGATTTTAGTTCACGTTAAGATCAGTGTGCTATGCAACTGCAATACGATCTTGTGAATTTTATCATGATAGCAGTGCGTGTGTAATGCGTGTGTGATGCGTATGGGATGCATTTTTCCAAATATACATTTAAATAAAGGTAATCATTTAGACATGTGTAACGCTCATGTAAATGATCTAGCCCCCACGTGGCTCAATGGAACAGTAGCTGTTTTTGATCTCACAGCTAAACTGCATGCTGCTAAACATTGTTCAATTATCCTTTATTGATAAAATAAGTTTATCTTGTCTTCACATTTGAGATTAAATACAACAGAGAACGCATGTGAATGTTGTGGAACGTGTGTGTTCCTTTATTTTACACGCTTCCACAGAGAATCATTGCAGAGACTCGCGCGAGAAACTCTCCAAATCGCAGCATGCTGCCATTTTTTCTCTTACTTTTCCGATTTGGACTGAGAAAAAAATCGCAGATGGGAGCTGCCTCATTGATTAACATGTGTCCGAGTGCAATGCGAGAATTACTCGCCTTGCACTCGTCCGAAAAGTGAGAAGCCGGCCTTAGGGATGTACTCACTTTTGTTGCCCGCAATTTTGACATTAATGGCTATGCTGAGTTATTTAGTGGGCACCAAATTTACACCGTTATACAAGCTGCACACTGGCTACTTTATATTGTATCAAAGTGTCAATTCTTCAGTGTTGCCTCATAAAAATATATAATAAAATATTTACAAAAATGCGAGGGGTGTACTCACTTTTGTGACATCATCTAGATGGGAACCTTCCCTAAGAAGTTCTTCAAAGGTTAAACAACTGAGAAATAAAAGTACATATCCCAGAAGATCCCTACTGTCACATTTTGCTGGGTGACGACACCAAGACGGCTGTTTTCGGTGCCGATTCATCAGATACAGATGATAATTATTTAATTGTACTATTACTATGAAATGAAATAATCACTGAAATAAATTATTTTTTATAATTTCCTAACATCTCAAAATTTATTACAATGACTGTTAAATGAATGAAAATCACAATGCGTTTACTGTATTATTATTGCTATTATCTGGTATATTGCTATGGAGCACATTAGAATATTTCTTGGTAGCAGTTCCATAAAAATTACCATCTCACGAGTACATTAATAGCTCCAGCTGCAATACGTCGCCCCCTAGTGGGGGAAGTCAAAACTATTATGTCCTATACTTACAGTAGCCTTCTCTGTAAGCAAAGACCTGGACAATGGCTCAAAAAAGAGCTCCCCACAGCCCAAGATGATGTACTCAGGCAATATATATGCATGTGCCTGACGTTAGAAGATGTCAGGTTTCATCTTGGAGTTTCAGGTGAAGCCTTATGAGATCCAGCTGACTAATGTACAACGTTTCTGCCTAAAAATAGGTCGCAAAGTATTGGATCTAGAAAAGAGCAAGCAGTCTGCCAAAAAGTCATTTTTAGAAAAGCGCCGCTTGCCAACTACAGTAATGGCAACTCAATACCACTTCATATATGACTAAATGAAGGCGAAGCACCAGGCTTATTTTATAATTGAGCACTGATAGAGTTGGTTGTAAGCAGAATGAAAGCCACCCTCAACGGGATGTAAATATACACGTGGGAATGTGAATACGGGGGAGGTTGGCTGCAGAATGACAACGTTAATATAAAACAGGTGAACGTATTAGGAGCAAGAAAACCAGTAGCAGCAGCAGGAATAAGGAGGGGACGCCAGTGAGGGGAATAGTCCGCACCAATTTACACAGGAAAATATTCAGTTAAAGGGAATTGGTCATCATTTTTTACTACCCCATCTGAGAGCAGCATAATGTAGGAAAAGAGACCCGGATTCCAGTGATATGTCACTTACTTTACTGGGAGATGCAGTTTTCATTAATAACTGTTTCATCAGCTGCAGAACTACCTGTTCTGAATGTTTTCTATGTACACTGTGCATAGGCAGAAAGCGGACAATCAGTGGTAGGGGTGGAGTTATACAGAGCTCATAAATATGGAGATTTACACAACAGCAGGTTTACTAGTTTTCTAATCTTAATCTCCTGGTATTAAAGCAGTAGTTTGATCAAGCTTCACCAAGCAGGAAGTAAGTGACATCACTGGAATCAGGGACTATGTCCCTGAATTATGCTGTTCTCAGATTAAGTAGCAAAATCCTGGTGACCGGTTCCATTTAGGAAGATTTCAATCACAAGGTCAATTATCAACTTGCCTTTCCTCTGCAAGGTAAATAAATATACAGCTTTTTCAGATTTCAGAATGGAAATCTGCCTAGTTAAAGGGATACTCCAGGGAGATAAACATTTTTGGTACTGTCCCTGCCCTCATACACTGACGCTGAGCTGGCCACTGCAGCTCTAGTATCTTTAGACCACTTTTATATCAATAAAATAGTAGCTACTGCTCATCTTCACCCCATCTGTATGGGACATTACGTCACAGACCAGTGTAAAGCTCCGTGCTGCAGCAGAGAACTCCATGCACCTGTTCACATCTAGTGGATGTGCCGGTCAGTCTTTATATATTAGTATTCCAATCCTTTCTGACTGAGCACTCCACCCTTCAGCCAGATTGTTTTCATTAGAGCTGGATCCCACCTGCCCATTGCTTGTAGGTTTTTTTTTTTAACCTGGATAAAAAGGCATATTAGGATAGGGTCCAGACAAAGAAAGATATACCTTGTTGTTGGCTGTCGGGCTCACGCGAATTGGCCAATTTGTAAGCTAAAGTATCTCATTTGAAAACATACCTCCAATAGCAGTAATGCAGTACCAAAATTCCTATATTAAACGTTTGCATATTTTCAGAGTGCCGCTATACATATTTTTGTAACTGATGAATTTTCAGCGTGCACCTGTTTACACCTAGTGGATGTGCTGGTCAGTCTTTTAGATTTGTATCCTTTTTGATAGGTTAATAACATTAATAAGAATAAATACGGTTTCCTATGTTACATAATTGTTTATATCAAAAGTCTTGAAAAGAAAAAAAAAAGGTCATCTGAACAGTCCTATGGAATAACACTGCCAGGTTGTTTTTTTTTTCCCCAAAGACAGCACTTGGACTGAAAATAAGGTTGTCTGAAATTAGTGTAAAACCACATTCACACAGTGTTTGGTGAGTTTTTTACCTCCGTATTTGTATGTCAAAACCAGCAATGGAATAATCAGAGACGACGAAAAGTAGAATTGAAACAAAGGCACCACTTCTGCATTTTTGTTGCCATTGGTTACCCACTCCTGGTTTTGGCTTACAAATACGGAGATAAATACTGGCCAAACGCTGCTGCATGAACATGGCTTCATTCATCTCTACCAATTTATTCACAGAAAAGAAGGGATGCTCTCAAAAAGTACACATTTTGTTACTTTGTGCATATATAAGTCCTCCAAATTAAATATTGATATATTAATAGCCATAACTTGAATTAACTCCTAATCATACATATGTAGCAACAACCACAAACTGAGTACTATATTCATAAACAATATCACCTTTATTAATATCATTAATACACATTAACATATACCTAATGTACAATGGGGTGGAGTGAGATGTATCAGGAGATCCAGAAACAGTCCCTTCAATCAGGCCTCTAGTTACACATCTCATATTTCGACTAATAACAACTAACTCTATATAGGCACATGCACTTTGCTGATATTATGCCTATCTGAGACTATTAAGATGCAGTTGTATTGCATAAATTAGAATATAAAAAAGTTAATTTTAGTAAATCAATATAAAAAGGAAATGCATAAATTATAGAGTCATTACACACAAAGTGATCTATTTCAAGTGTTTATTTCTGTTAATGTTGATGATTATGGCTTACAGCAATGAGAATCCAAAAGGCATTATCTCACAAAATTAGAATAATTACCACAATACACCTGCAAAGGCTTCCTAAGTGTTTAAAATCGTCACTTAGCCTGGTTCAGTAGGCTACACAATCATGGGGAAGACAAATGTCCAGAAGGTAGTCATTGACACACTTCACCAGGAGGGTAAGTCACAAAAGGTCATTGCAAAGGAAGCTGTTCTCAAAGTGCTGTATCCAAGCATATTAATGGAGAGTTGAGTGAAAGGAAAAAAAAGTGTGGTAAAACAAGGTGCAAAAGCAACTGGGATAACCGCAGCCTTGATAGGATTGTTAAGAAAAGGCCATTCAAAATTTTGGGGGAGATTCACAAGGAGTGGACGCTGCTGGAGTCAGTGCTTCAAGAGCCACCACACACAGACGTACCCAGGACATGGGCTACAAGTGTCACATTCCTTGTGTCAAGCCACTCATGACCAATAGACAACACCTGAAACATCTTACCTGGGTCAAAGAGAAAAAGAACTGAACTGTTCCTCAGTGGTCCAAGGTGTTGTTTTCAGATGAAAGTAAATTTTGCATTTCATTTGGAAATCAAGGTCCCAAAATCTGGAGGAAGAGTGGAGAGGCCACAATCCAAGCTGCTTGAGGTAAAATGTGAAGTTTCCACAATTGGTGATGGTTTGGGAAGCCATGTCATCTGCTGGTATAGGTTCACTGTGTTCTATCAAGACCAAAGTCAGCGCAGCCATCTACCAGGAAATTTTAGAGTACTTCTTGCTTCCCTCTGTTGACAAGATTTTTGGAGATGGAAATTTCATTTTTTATCAATACTTAACACCTGTCCACACTGCCAAAAGTACCAATATCTGGTTTAATAACCACAGTATCACTGGGCTTGATTGGCCAGCAAACTCACCTGACCTAAACCCCAAAGAGAATCTATGGGAAATTGTCAAGAGAAAGATGAGACACCAAATCCATCAATGCAGATGAGCTGAAGGCTGTTATCAAAGCAACCTGGGCTTCCATAACACCTCAGCAGTGCCACAGGTTGATCGCCTCCATGCCACGCCACATTGATGCAGTAATTCATGCAAAAGGAGCCCTGACCAAGTATTGAGTGCATTTACTGTACAGACTTTTCAGTAGGCGCCAACATTTCTGAGTTTAAAATATTTTTTTCTGTTGATCTTATATAATATTCTAATTTTCTGAGATAATGACTTTTGGGTTTTCATTGGCTGTAAGCCATAATCATCAATATTAACAGAAGTAAACACCTGAAATAGATCCCTCTGTGTGTAATGACTCTATATAATATATGTGTTTCCCTTTTTGTATTGAATTGCTGAAATAAATTAACTTTTTGATGATATTCTAATTTATTGAGATGCACTTTTGTATATCACAGCATATGATGAGTTTGGGATCACTTGTTAGAGTTGTTATAAGTCGAAATATGAGATGATAATGCAACTAGAGGCCTGATTGACAGGACTGTTTTTGGATCTTCTGGTATGACTGGCTCCACGCCATTGTACATTGGGTGTATTAATGATATTAATAAGTGATATTGTTTATTAATTTGTCTATATAGCACTCCTCCCAACACTGGAAAGCCAAATGAAAAGTCAACTCATTTTCTTAAAGTGTAACAAATTACTCTATTAACACAAATTACAAACTTTCCGAACTTACCTTGTATTACTGATTAACGAAAAAAATAAATGAATAAAAAGACAGTTACTCTTTAGGCCTCATTAAGACGCCTGATTCTTTCACTTATGTGAAAAAAAAAAAAGAAAAAACAATTTCCAACAGTGTTTTAGACTAAATTTTCATCGTTTTTTTGGTGAGCGTGTCAGTTGTGATTTATTTTTGCCAAACAAAGTAAAGATTAACTTCTCCTACACTCTGCAATGTTAACAATGCACAACTCGCGGATTGCTTCCTTGTGCTGTCTGATTTTCATGGACCCATAGACTTGAATGAGTGATTTTGACCAGTCACTGATCAAAATCTTATACAGTACAGACCAGAGGTTTGGACACACCTTCTCATTCAAAGCGTTTTCTTTATTTTCATGACTCTGAAAATTGTAGATTCACATTGAAGGCATCAAAACTATGAATTAACACATGTGGAATGAAATACTTAACAAAAAAGTGTGAAACAACTGAAAATATGTCTTATATTCTAGGTTCTTCAAAGTAGCCACCTTTTGCTTTGATTCCACATGTGTTAATGCATAGTGTTGATGCCTTCAATGTGAATCTACAATTTTCAGTCATGAAAATAAAGAAAACTCTGAATGAGAAGGTGCGTCTAAACTTTTGGTCTGTACTGTATGTCTAAGTGAAGTTTTTCACAGACACACGATCCTTGGGGGGGAAAAACAAAAAAACAAAAACAAAACTTGTGAACAGCCCCATAACCTCTAATCAGTACGGTTCTAACCGTGAAAAAAAAAAAAAGGACAGAGTAAATACGTGATAAATGGACATTTGAATTACGCTTTAAAGGGACGTTCATTAATGAATATCAGAAGCCTCTGTACATGGAAATGTTTTATACATAGCAATACAATGGCATCTTGAATAATGCCTTATAAGTTCAGTGATTTTCCTGTCTAATACGTAAACATTTATTGTTCTATGTAACCGCAAAACTAAAATAGCTCCTAATTACTTAATACCGAGCTGTTTTCATCTAAACAGAAACACATTTCAAGAAAAAGCAATAATTAACGGCAATAATGCGATGCAGAAAAATAGATCTAAAAATGCTTTACATATTCATTAGCTGCCCCTTGCTTTATATAGCAGCATGACAGAGAGACACTACAATATTAAGCAAACAGACGTCATTCAGATTTATGCTGCATTCTGCGCTAATTTTCAGCATTGAATGGGCCCACGCGTACTGTGAATTTAACTGTGAAAGCTAAATGCAGCGCTGGGTTAAAAGCTCGATTTTCTCATTTAAATGAGAAAAGAACAAAATTCAAAACGGGGAAAAAATGTAATAAAACATCAATGTTAAGCGAATACATTATTTATGGCACTTATTTGGAATCCGTACTTACTCAATATAGCTAAATTATCTTGGAAAGGCTTGCGATGATGGGTCAGAGGTCTGTGATTGGGCACTCAATTTATGGCATCCGTACCTTTTTTACAAACATAACGGCTTCTTGATTTTTTAATTTTCTATTTTATACTAAAATTAATTATACCTATGGGTTCAGTTTGTATTTTGATTTTTCTGATAAAAAAAATAATGTTTTTGGAATAACAGGGGCAGCTACGGCAATCATTTGTGTTGGTGTAGGCAAGGAGTTTCTTTTTTTATTTGTATTTTTTTATATTGTTTTAACATATAAATGAGTTTTCATTTAAACAAAACAAACATTTCCTCTTTATTATTTTTATTTTGCAGATTTATACTAAACTGGGCTTTCTGTTGATGTCCTACTTACCATGGAAAACAGTCCACGGCCTTGATAGACACTGGCACAGTAACAATCCAACAGCATTGCCGTGGTGGGAGGCGCTGTCACTTTATTTCAAACCACTCATAATTAAGATGGAAAAGACAAGTAGACTGCGTCTGAGCGTCCAACTCCAGTAAGCGCATACCTCCGAAAATGGTACACGACAGAGCACACTGTGGCTCCGTCAGCACTATTATAGCAAGTGGCCCCATTGGCACATACATCTGAGTCCCGTTTTGTGGAAACACGGAAGGAACCACTTTATGAGGAGAGGAACGCAGCGTGAAAGAGGCCTAATCCTGCTCCATTGCACCTCTGTAAATGTTTGTTACTTGATTAAAGTTCATAACTAAGCCATGTTACCACAAGGCACTTGGCTGTTATTAAGTTATCAGTAGAGATGAGTGGACCCGTGGAAGTTCGGGTTCTGTGGATTCAGCTGCATATTAGATAAAGTTCTGTTCTGGACCCGGACATGACCTGAACCCCATTGGAAGTCACTGATTGGGCAGCCCTACTTTCCACCCACATGCAGCCAACCATAAACGGAGCACTACCAGAGGAGAGCAGGGTTAATACACACACACATACATTATATATACATATATACACACACACCCCATATATTTATAATGTATATTATATATATATATATATATATATATATATATATATATATATATATATAATGTATATTATATTATATATATATATATATATAATGTATATAATGTATATTATATTATATATATATATATAATGTATATAATGTATATTATATATATATATATATATATATATATATATATATATATATATATACACATACATACATACATACATATGCATATGCACACACGCACATACATGCACACACACCATTACATACATACACACACCATATATATTATATACACACACGTGTGTATATATATATATATATATATATATATATATATATATATATATATATATATATATATATATATATATACACACACGTGTATATATACACACATATATATATACACATGTGTGTATATACACACATATATACATATATATACACACACACGTGTATATATGTATATATGTATATATACACACACACACACACACACACATACATGCACACACACCATTACATACATACATACACACACACACACACCATTACATACATACACACACACACACCATTACATACATACACACACACCATATATATTATATATACACATACATACACACACACCATATATATATACATGTGTATATATACACATATATATACACACATATATACATGTGTATATATACACACACACGTGTATATATGTATATATGTATATACACACACACACACACACACACACACACATACATGCACACACACCATTACATACATACATACACACACCATATATATTATATATACACATATATGCATATATATATGGTGTGTGTATGTATGTATATACATATACACACACCATATATATTATATATACACATACATACACACACACACCATATATATATGCATATATGTATATACATATACACACACCATATATATTATATATACACATACATACATACACACACACACACACACCATATATATATGCATATATGTATATACATATATATAATATGTATGTATATAACATACATATTATATATACATATATATAATATGTATGTATATAACATACATATTATATATATTATAATTTGTACAGTACAGACTATATCTGATCATGCTGATTTTACTCTCAGTGCAAGCCATTCAAAACACTGCAAGTGGCTCGCACTGGGCCAAGCACTGAGCGTACCTGAGCTTGGTAAGTACACTGAACTTTAGAGTTTGGGTCCACTCATCTTTAGTCATCAGGGCTGTATTGTTGACCGAACCAGTAGACAGCTCTCCGCTAGAAAATATGGCATTATAGTGGGAGCTATGCTTGGTAGATCCCTCTGGCCAAAGCAGAGACTCACTACAAACATCGCTGATGCAAGTGAACAGTACAGCAATCCCAGCTTATCATTGGAGATTTCTAAAGAATGGCCTCACATCGATCAGCTGAATGGCCACAATGCTAAACTACATAAATTAGAAGTCAATAATAACATTCCACAGCAAAATTAGCTATTAGCTCTCATATTACAGGCAACCCCTTGAAGCAAAATATATTAGAAAAATAAGATCTCATGTGGAGCTGAACACAAATAAATACTACTACCGCGTTCTTTGGGAATGTTTTTTCTTCTTCATACATTGAAAAGATTTTCAGTTAGCATGTGTGCTTCCAAAGTAGAACAGCAAAAACATCGGATTTTCCTGCTGATGTGAAATGAAGCCATTGCCAAGCTATTTTTAAGATGAAGACTTAAATAGAACCTGCCCATCCTTATAGGTTCCGCTTCAAGAGCAAAAGGGTCATGGTATCTGGTGACATTGAACCTTCAACATTGAAGGTCACTCTTGTCAATCCCTTATGAATCATGGAAGTTATGGTTTTCCCTATACCCCTTCTCTTAAAGCATAGCCTCTCGCTCATCCTTTGACCAGGACAGACAAGTGATTCTTAACATCCTTATTGTGTGACTATGTAATGTTTGAACAACATTACTTGTTTTTAGTGCTCCGATATAGCACAGGTCTGTGTTGATTGGGGGTAGGTATAGGAATAACATTAGGAGTCTGATAGTTCCTGACAGGAGAGAACTTATTAGCTCTACAGTAAAATAGGCTTCCATAATCTATAGTAAATTAATGTCTAGGTGCACTGACTACGTAGCTCCTGGACATTTCTGAACTGAAGGACGGTGTTCAGTCTGATTCTGTAGCCATGTATGATTCAAGGCCTCCAAGACAATTTTGGCATTGTGATATTAAAATTGCAATATTCCCTTGCTAAAATGAGTCAATGTGGTCATGATTTTCGGTGACTGATGTGTTCAGGTTGTAGCGTAACCACAATTACAATTTAGCAGCACAACACTACTATGTTAATATTGTGCACCCAAAATTGCAGTGTATTTCTCAGCTAAGCCCTACCATCTACCCCTTCCTTTATCCTGTATAGGTTGGTAAAAAAGTAACATGGTAGAGATAGTATAGAAATAGTATCATATGTGTGCAGGATAAGAGGAGTTGCTAGTAATCAGTAACCACAGATACACCACAGGAACCTGAAGACCCACCTCTTCCGACAGGCCTACAACCTGCCGTAACCCTCAGTCTGATACAGCGCCGCACAATCAACTCTACCCTCACATAGTGTATCCTCACCTATCCCTTGTAGACTGAGCCCTCAGTGGCAGGGACCTCTATCCTCCTGTACCTGTCTGTGTCTTGTACTGTTTATGATTATTGTACTTGTCCCTATTATGTACACCCCTTTCACATGTAAAGCGCCATGGAATTGATGGCGCTATAATAATAAAAATAATAATACACATAGATCTGCTACGAGGCGGCTGTACTTCAATAGTTTTAACATTCATATCTATTGTAAAGCAAATAAAAAAAAAACAAAAAACAAACATTGTATACATATATATTACACACACACACACACACACACACACACACACACACACACACACACTAATGATATTAAGAAACCCCTACAACGGTTTGACCATGAATAAACCTCAGAATATTAAAAATGAGATGGTACTTTTTGGTGTCATACTATTTGTGTAAAGGTTTCGGTTTGCAATCTATACCCCCGTATGCCTCCATATACTGCAACAGATATAATATCCCTTTCATGTCTGTTTTTCTCAGCAACATTTTCCTTCTTCCAATGGTAAATTGCTCAATTAGCTAAAAGCTTAATTAACACTGACAAGAGAGCTTTCTGAATTTCTGTCTCTTTGAAAGAAATTTTTAAGCATTGTCGCTAATTCAAACAGATCGTTTGTACTTCTGCTCAATTACATAAGCAATTAGAAATGTTTAATGGAGGACTGGACCCGACAGATGCATTAAGAGGTGAATGCAGAATGCAAGAGGTTAATGTTCATGAAACAACCTATGTGTAGTGTCACATACTGTTAAATCTTGTTACCCACATATGCAACCTTGTGACTAACTGGGTGGCAGAGCAGAATCAATGTTACAGTAGCATGAATAATTGCATACCAAATAAATATTTTCTGCATTCGGCAGCTGGGTGATATAGTGTATGAATTCTAAAATTCATTCATGGGAAGCTGTCAGCAGGTTTTTGCTATGTAATCGGAAGTCAGCAGGAGATAGAGTTCAGTGATGTGTCTGCTATGCTGTTTACTTATAGTCAAGGTTTCATCAACTGGGATGAACATTGCCTGGACTACACTAGTCCGACCAAGACCCTCCATCCCCCTCTGGTTAGCACCTCTTTGTCTATAGAGCTTGTACATACAGAGCCTCGTGTGGGTGGGTTAACTTTTTGAGCTCTGCTGCATTGCGAAATCTAAAAACTGTCAGAACCACTGCACCCAGTAAACAAAGTGATAAATATCTGGATTCAGGGTCTGTTTGCATATATGATGCTGCTCTTAGATGTGGTAGCAAAAACCTTCTGACAAATTCCCTTTAACAATAGCATCCTGCCACCCTCACACTCAGACATTGTCTGTTGCAACGGTGTCTGGTGTATGATGCAAAGCATGGGATCCAAGTGTGACTGTTACACTTCCTCTCTGTGGTTCTACAACCTGGAGGAAATGTATGCAATTATCAAATATGGTTACTCTATATGGAAAAAATGAAAACTTACTTCTACGTAACTTTCCAGAATAAACTCTGTACACAAAAAGGAATAACATTATTTCTGGACATTACATGCCTTGCATACTACATTTTCACTAACTTTCTTCTTTGCAAAGTCTTTAATTTGTAAGTGACTGGGCTGTTGGAGACTAGCTGCAGTAATATCTGCCAAGCACAGCTGAGCACAGAAAGATTCCTGATCTTCATTCCTTTTTCAAAGCAGAGAATCAGCACAATCATGTAGGATATAACTCAGCAGTTCTGAGCTGCTTGGATGTGTCTTCAGCTCGGTGGTGAGGTAAAAGACTTGTTAGAAACCTCAGCAAGATCTTTGCGAGTCTCTCTGCACGTTTCATCACTGTGCTCCTCACTCCTCCTCCCCACCCCTTCTACATAGCGTATCAAGGTCACATTATACCACAGTGAGCCAGAAGTCTGGATTGTCTAAGCATAATGGATTTGACCCATATCTTCAGAGTGGATGATAAATTCATGGGGGGAGGCTATGAAGTGGTCATATGTGGAGATAGAAGATCTCTCTGGTATTGAAAATTTGATAGTGAAAATTTCTTATATTTGCCTTCACTACTGAGTTAAGCAAAGTTTGTTGAAAGCGCAGTTCAATTTTAATGCTCCAGAAGCATTGGAGGAAAGTCAGCCAAATCAGATTTTGGCAAAACCAACCAGCTCATGTCATTGTCATGGAAGCCTGCAGGCCTCCAAACAGTTTGAATTTCAAGGTCCAATCCTTTAGTTTCAGGGGAGGTAAGCTGATGTTGCAGTTATCTGTAAGCATTAGGCTATGTGCAGACGGGAGCTTGCTTCTGCGGATTTTGCTGCGGAAAACCTGCGGATTTATCAGGTTTCAGCAAGTACAGACACTCCCCATGTTATCCTATGGGACATGGGGAGTGTCTGTGTCCAGGCTGTGGAATATGCTGTGGATGTCCCGCAGACGCACATAACTGCATGTTAATTATTCCTGCGGAATTACCTGTGGAAATCCCGGCCCTCCACTATGGAGATAGAGGCCGAGACGTCCGCAGGTAAATCGCATGAAAGTCCGCAGGTTTACCGCAGCTATATCGCGTTACTACCGCAGCTAAAAATAGCTACAGATGCCGGCGGGCAGCTGCGGTAAACCCGAGGCCATACCTGCAGATATATCCGCAGGTACGAGCTCCCGTGGGCACATAGCCTTATTCTCCTCTCTCACTTTTGTAAACACATAAATGCTCAGCAGACCTAAGTGCTCAGATGTATGGGGAACCAGGAGACATCGCTCTCTACTGAACAATCTCATGCCGAACGCATATCTCATGAGTATGGCCATCTTTAGTACAAAAGAGGAGTCTGACACAGATCAATGGGGAACACATACCAAACAAATTTCCACTTCATGGCAAGGCCATATGGCATCTTTTAAAAAGCTCATTTAGCCAAAACACAATTGTGGCTGGAGTAAAATCGGATCTGATAATTTAAGGTAATGTGTGCAAACAGTTTTTTGTTGTAGAAATTTTCTGCACCAAAAGCTGCATGTGTTTTTTGGTGCGTTTTTGTGCCATACGTATTTTTAGTGAAATGATTGGTTGTAAGGGCTAAAAAAGCACCGACAATTGACGTACTGATTCTTTGTTCTGCACCGAAAACTACAAGGAAAAAAGAAGCAACATGCGCACAGCACTTCAGATTGCTCATTGACTTTACTGACATAAGGATACACATGCATTTTTTGTCAACAAACTGCCCCAACACACATAAAAAAAGCCACCTACGGACAAGGCCTTAAAGGGAACCTGTCTCCAGTTTTTGCCCTATAAGCTGCGGCCACCACCATTCTAACATGCTGTATATAAGAGCCCAGGCCGCTGGGTATAACATAAAAAACACTTTATAATACTCACCTAGAAGGTCGCTCCGATGCACAACGGTTGGATGGGCGGCACCATTCTCCGGGACCGGCGCCTCCCCTTTCGGCCATCTTGGTCTTGCTTATTTTGAAGCCGTGATTCAGCTACAATATCCAGTACGAGAAAGTCAGAGAAAGGGGCTGGTTTAAGTAATGACATTAACAGTTAGCCAGATGCAGAAAATACTGTGTAGGTTCAAACCAGAAATGTACACGAGATCAAGCCTACAGTTGATGAACTATAATAGCATGTACAACACTTACTAATTAAAATAAATACTCTTAACAAAAATATGTATTTTAGCTGGACAACCCATTTACAAGGAACCTGTCAAGTCCAGAAAGGCCATTTGCCTGCATATAAGGAAATCTGCAGGTAAATATTGCTTAAATTCTGTTTAGCCAGGTTACTGGGAACAGCAGCTAGAAGGATTAAGGGTACTTTCACACTTGCGTTTTTTTCCTTCCATCACAATCCGCACTTTTGGAAAACAGCGGAATCAGTTAACGGATTCCGCTGTTTCCCATAGACTTGTATGGAGGACGGATTGTGCCAAAAGTACCTGCGTTCCTTCCGTTGGCCGACGCTGCGTTGCTTCCGCCGGGCGGAAGGAACGCAGCATTTAACGTTTTTTGAGCGGCGGAATCCTTTATTTTTCACTGCGCATGCTCATTTTTTCTTTCATCTCAGAAACTTTCTTTTGTCTCTCGGTGGCCGAACGATCAGCTGAGCACCCGGTGGCCGGCATGTGAGAGCTCTCAGCTGAGCGCCCGGCCGCCGGCATGTGAGAGCTCTCAGCTGAGCGCCCGGCCGCCGGCATGTGAGAGCGCTCAGCCGAGCGCCCGGCCGCCGGCATGTGAGAGCGCTCAGCCGAGCGCCCGGCCGCCGGCATGGGAGAGCTCTCAGCCGAGCGCCCGGCGGCCGGCATGTGAGAGCGCTCAGCCGAGCGCCCGGCCGCCGGCATGAGAGAGCTCTCAGCCGAGCGCCCGGCCGCCGGCATGGGAGAGCTCTCAGCCGAGCGCCCGGCCGCCGGCATGGGAGAGCTCTCAGCCGAGTGCCCGGCCGCCGGCATGGGAGAGCTCTCAGCCGAGCGCCCGGCCGCCGGCATGGGAGAGCTCTCAGCCGAGCGCCCGGCCGCCGGCATGGGAGAGCTCTCAGCCGAGCGCCCGGCCGCCGGCATGTGAGCTCTCAGCTGAGCGCCCGGCCGCAGGGGTGATCAGCTGATCGTTCTCAATAGTCTGCTGCCGGTAAAACTGTAAAAAAGAAAAAAAAAAATAAAATAAAAAAAAAATAAAAAAAAAAGCTTTCCGTTGTTTTGTACGATCCATTGTGCCACTATATGCAACGCATCCGTCACAGAACGCAATGCAACGGATGCCGTTCAACGCAAGTGTGAAACTAGCCTTGATTAAGTGTTAGCCTTCCTGCAGCCGCTCATTGCCTGTCAACGGGATGGTTTAGGGAACTGTTATGGTCACCACTCACTAGCCAGCGAGCAACACTGTAGATCACTCCTCTGCAATTTGAGAGGCTGCTGAGCAGTGTTTGAGAACAGGTTCCCTAATGAGGAATAACTAAATTTCTGGCAATTCTAGGACTTGTATTCTGCACTTTTTCACAAGTTCGCCCCTACATATGAACTTTTCACTTCTTTCTAACCTAGTGAATAGAGAATAGTGGATAGTTTTACAGAACTACTGAACTGTGTGGCTGTGAATCCAGCACCCCTCCAAAGAAGTTAACAGAAGTTGTAATCAGACACTTCCCAGTGTTCGGCAGACATGAACTTTTTTCAGCGTGGATGATTACTTTAGAAAGCAGGGGGTTGTCTATAAGTGGAGAAGGAACCAAAATTCTCCGCTATATTCCAAAGTTTCTATATTACCCTGTACTATCAAATACTGGAAATTTGTTGAATAGAAAGTGCTCTATTAACATGTTAATATGATAATCATTATTTCTTCAAATGATTGTAATATTAGCTGCATAATCAATAGGTACTGATCAATTGGGCGGCACGATGGCTCAGTGGTTAGCACTGCAGTCTTGCAGTGCTGGGGTCCTGGGTTGAAATCCCACCAAGGACAACATCTGTAAGGAGTTTGTATGTTCTCCCCGTGTTTGCCTGGGTTTCCTTCAGAATCTCCGGTTTCCTCCCACACTCTAAAGATATACTGATAGGGACTTTAGATTGTGAGCCCCAATGGGGACAGTGTTGCTGATGTATGTAAAGCGCTGTGGAATATGTTAACACTATATATATAAAAAATAAAGAGAAAGATAAAGATCAATAATTGTAGGTAATTGATCTGTCATATTGCCAAAGACATAGCAATTAACAGGCCAAATGATTAATCAACCGATATCTACAAAACCTTTCATTTACGATTAAAGTGCCTGTTCTGAACTAAGCTTATTGTTATAACCTAACCTTGCAATGGGGCATGGCTATTAGACTGATGGGAGCCTACAATGAAGTTACGGGGCCTCTAGTAGTACCATGTGTACAGGACATAGGTCATTATCGTCAGTAGAAGCAGAGATGTAATACAGGAGAATGGCCACTACATAGTATGTGAAGCTGTGGTTTTCCAGCTATTCCAGTGGCCAAGTAAAGCTGCTTTAACACATCCGGTTTTTGCAGTGCGGCACAATACGGCGCTTTGCGGGAAAACCACATCCGTTTTTTTTTTGTCACCGGGTGCGGTTTTTCCACAGACTTTTATTAGCGCCGGATTGTGCCGCGTGGCCTTGCGTTGCGTCCGTTTTTTGCCGGATGCGGCATATTTATCAGATGTGGCGGCCGGATGAAACGTTCAAGTGAACGTTTTTGTCTGCGGCAAAAAAAAAACCAACGCATTGTGCCGGATCCGGCGCGATTTACAATGCAAGCCTATGGATGCCGGATGCGGCGTCCTGCGGCAAAAAACACATCCAGCCGCCGGATGCGTTTTTTTGAACTGCACATGCTCAGCATCAAGCCGCATCAGTCAAAAAACGGACGGGCCGCATGGAAAAACTTATGCAACGGATACATTTTTTTCGCCGCATCCGTTGCATAGGTTTTTGAGCCGGATTGTGCCGCACTGCAAAAACCGGATGTGTGAAAGCAGCCTAATAATGGATTCACTGAAGGGGTGCCGAGTGTCAGACCTCCATGGTCCTGAAGAGTAAAGTCCATCAAAAACTTTTTACTCTCATCAAGATGTTATTTCAGGGTGCACTAACCATTATCGGATCATTTGAAGGTAATCGTAATCTAGGTCTATAGCCAGATTCCTTTTAGATCTCATTCATCTGTGGGGTTTCCAGGCAATAACATCTTGCTCTCTCCTTGTAAGAGGTTATTTGCTTTGAAAAAAGTCAATCAAATATAGTAGGGGACCTTTAAAACATCTCTTAAAACTAGAAGAGCAAGAATACAGAAAGATGTGTACATTTCTGCAGGTTCCTCAGGTAAAGATATTGAATAAAACCGGTCTGTGGTGTAAGTGGTGGCAGCAGTTTCCATAATGCAGGAGAACAACAACTATGTACTTTGCTGACCTTCTGTTAATGTCCCTGAGTACCATATAAAACAGTATGGATGCTTTCCACAATATAGCTGTTTAACACCGATAATAGGTACTCAAAGTTGACCAATAGCCACATGGCTTAAAAAGGATATATAAGAAAAACAATAGTATGCTTTCACGCACTTAATACTTGAAATAGAAAAAAATAGAATGATATATTATATACAGTGGGGAAAATAAGTATTTGATACACTGCCGAATTTGCAAGTTTTCCCAACCACAAAGAATGGAGAGGTCTGTAATTTTTACCATAGGTACACATCAACTGTGACAGACAAAATCCTCCAAAAAAACCCTCAAAACTCACATTGTAGAATTTTTAAATAATTGACATTTTATTGCATGAAATAAGTATTTGATCACCGTCCAACCAGCAAGAAGTTGGCTCTCACAGACTTGTTATTTTTTCTTTAAGAAACCCTCATACTCTTTACTCATTACCTGTATTAACTGCACCTGTTTGAACTTGTTACCTGTATAAAAGACCCCTGTCCACACACTCAATCACACTTTGACCTCTCCACCATGGCCGAGACCAAAGAGCTGTCTAAAGGACACAAAGGATAAAATTGCAGACATTCAGAAGGCTGGGATTGGCTACAGGACAAAAAGGCAAGCAGCTTGGTAAGAAGGTCCCAACTGTTGGTGCAATTATTATAAAATGAAAAAAAACACAAGATGGCTGTCAATCCTGCTCAGCCTGGGGCTTCATTCAAGATCTCGCCTCGTGGGGTAAGGATGATTCCTAGAAAGGTTAGGAATGAGACAAGAACTAAACGGGAGGACCTGGTCAATGACCTGAATACAGCTGGGCCCACAGTCTTAAAGATTACCGTTAATAACACACTACGTTGTCGTGAATTAAAATCCTCCAAGGCAAGCAAGGTTCCCCTGCTCATGCCAGCACATGTCCAGGCTCATTTGAAGTTTGCCAATGACCATCTGAATGACCAAGAAAAGGCATGGAAGAAGGTCATGTGTCCAGATGAAACCAAAATAAAATGGCCAAATTGTGCCCAAAGCGGTTCTGCGTAGAGAATTTAAAAAGTCGCAAGGCGTGCAGTAAGGGATGAAGTAGTCTTCTCACTGATGGAGGTGCATGGAAAGGCTGTGGCCGTGAGCTAGGTCAAACTGGGCTTGCTGTGGGAGGACACCATTCAAATACATCATCTAGACCTAGCATCCTGTCCCACTTTGCAGAGGGGTGTGGGATACTTCTGTTGAAGCCAAACCTTCTCAGCTCATGCTACAAGGAGAACTTTCCATCTCTCCTTGCTGCGATGGGAGGGCTAATAAAATGGTGTAATACCAGAAGGCCATAACAGAAGAATTGGTCAAAATACTCCACATCTGACAACGCTGGTGGCAGACTATGTTCTTTGGCAACCATGTTGTAGAGAGGAGAGACATATTCCAGGAACAACAGAGGAAGGGGAAACTATCAAAGGTCTGGGACAGTTTCATTAGACCCTCCCAGTGTCCAGGCCCTGATGCACGGGGTACTATGACAAGGAGGAAAACGTTTATGAAGATGATTAAAGAATTACCTAGTCAATCGTACCACCATCCTATGAGATTCTTCTGTGCCTTTTAACTATTGACCATCGAAGCTGGACACATGGCATGAATGGTTGCTCTACGCCTTAGAGGTGCTGGCCTGCCCTGCCACTAAATTTCTTTTTCAGTGAGTTTTTAATGCCACAGGAGGCATAATAGTCAATAGACGCATCCGCCTGTCAACTGAAAATACTGACAGACTGACTCTAAGGCTGGAGTCACATTAGCATATGGCATGTGATGTGAGAGCATTGGATGCAATATGCTAATGACCCTTGCCTCAGCCGTTGCTGCGAGCGTGAGCCGAATGTCATGGGACTGTGATCCGATGTTGCGATCAGATCACCGCTGCAGAGGAGAGGGAGACCATAATCTCTCCACTTCCTCTATTGTCAGAACGTGTGTATATCGCACTGCACTTGGATGTCATCTGAGTTTAGTCCAATGTTTCAATTACACCCATAAACGTGTATGGGTGCGAGTGATGAGAGACTCACAGACAATTCCAGCGTGCTACGATTTTTTTCCTCAATCCTATTAGGACTGAGGAAAAACTCAGATTTGAGCTGCAGCATTGTCCTACATGAGGCCAAGTGCAATGCGAGATATACAGTATATATGACGCAATACTCTTGTGTGGCATTGACCTGGTCTCTACTTTGAGCTCCTGGTAACCTGCGATTTCTGAGGCTGGTGACTCGGATAAACTTATCCTCCTCGGCAGAGGTGACTCTTTGTCTTCCTTTCCTGGGGCGGTCCTCATTTGAGCCAGTTTCTTTGTAGCGTTTGATGGTTTTTGCCACTGCACAATTTTTCAGACTGACTGACCTTTATTTCTTAAAGTAATAATGGCCACTCATTATTCTTTACTTATCTGCTTTTTTCTTGCCATAATACAAATTCTAACAGTCTATTCAGTAGGACTATCAGCTGTGTATCCACCAGACTTCTGCACAACACAACTGATGGTCCCAACCCCATTTATAAGGCAAGAAATCCCACTTATTAAACCTGACAGGGACACCTGTGAAGTGAAAACCATTTCCGGTGACTACCTCTCATCAAGAGAATGCCAAGAGTGTGCAAAGCAGTAATCAAAGCAAAAGGTGGCTACTTTGAAGAACCTAGAATATAAGACATATTTTCAGTTGTTTTACACTTTAAGTATTCATTCCACATGTGTTAATTCATAGTTTTGATGCCTTCAATGTGAATCTACAATTTTCAGAGTCATGAAAATGAAGAAAACTCTGAATGAGAAGATGTGTCCAAACTTCTGGTCTGTACTGATATAGATATATATCTCTATCTCTATCTATATATATACACACACACAGTATTCTAAGATGCTGTATATAGGTGCCTAAGCTGATCTATAGAATATAAAAAAAAGCTTTTATTATACTCACCCATGGGACTGCACAGTCAGATTGGCATCGCTGGGCTTGATCTAGTGCATTCCTCTATGCTTGCTATCGCCATCCTCTTTCTCTGATTCATGGGATGATGTGTCCCATCTCATCCACAGTGTCCTCCATCGCGCTCCTGCGCATGCACACTTTTTGCCCAGATACGGGCAGATCAAAGAACTAATGTGCAAGGGCTGGTAAAGGTCAAAGACCGCCCAAGCATGCGCATTAGCTGCTTTCACACATCCGGTTTTTGCAATGCGGCACAATCCGGCACTTTGCAGGAAAATCGCAACCGTTTTTTTTTTGCTGCCGGTTGCGTTTTTCCTGCATAGACTTTAATTAGTGCCGCATTGTGCCGCATGGGCTTGCGTTCCGTCCGGTTTTTGCCGCATGCGGCAGATTTAGCCGATGCGGCGGCCGGATGGAACGTAGCCTGGCACTTTTTTTGTGCGGCAAAAAAAACGCATCGCGCCGCATCCGGCCGATGCGGTGCATTTTCCAATGCATCCCTATGGATGCCGGATGCGGCGCAATGCGGCAAAAAACGCATCCGGCCGCCGCATGCGTTTTTTGCCACTGCGCATGCTCAGTAGCATGCCGCAAGCGGCAAAAAACGGACGGGCCGCATTTAAAAAACTTATGCAAAGGATGCGGTGTTTTCACCGCATCCGTTGCATAAGTTGCACAGCCGGATTGAGCCGCACCGCTCAAACCGGATGTGTGAAAGCAGCCTTACAATACTTTGATCTACCCTCAGCAGGGCAGAGAAAAGGGCATGAGTGCAATGGTGGACACTTGTGTGGATGAAGTACGGACGTGTCATTCACATGAAGCAGGGAAAGAGGACGGCAATCACAAGCAGACATGAGGCGCTGAATCAAGATCAGCAATGCAAATTGGACCAGACCACTGAGTATAGGTCCTTTTTAGGTTATACAGAGCGGCTTTGGCACTTGTATACAGTATTATAGAATGCTGTATATAAGGGCTCTGTGGTGGTGGCCGCAGTTTATAATGGGACATATCTGGTGATATGTTCCCTTTAATCGACATCTACATCATCATGTCGATTTCTGCAGTTGTCTTTGTCCTTGTGGACTAAGTGACCAGCGCAAGCTTGTCAGGCACTACCAACTGAAAATATATATCTGTCGCTACTTGGAATTTACTGCTTATACCTCCATATAATGTTGAATAATGGGGATAGACCGCAAAATATCAATACCAATCTCCATAATGTACACACAACAGGTGTCTATCTGGTGGCCATGGTGTCTGGACATAAAATAAAAATAATCCGGTGGTTCACAATTATATTTTTGCCATAGAAAGCAGTCTTTAGAGGGTTAGGAGTCAGCACAAGGTCAAATACAAGGGCAGGTTATATACCACTGTTAACTCCACCAAAGAAAAGTCTGTACTAAGGCGCAATAAGTGTGGGGAATATACTGAATACATCAATTCTATATAAACATTATATTTAGGCATCACAGGTTTTAGCACAGAAATGTTTTCACTTTTCAATCCATTTTCAGTCGCAACATAATCACGGTGCCATCTACAGTGCCGCATACAAATCATAGTACTCTTTATATAGTAGCTGTCACCGTGCTTCTCATGTTGCCGAATAACAATGACAGGTTCCTTTACATTTTGTTCCAAGTCACAGCCCTCCCCTCAATCACAGTGCACCCAAATAGATATCAGGATGCTTCTTAGGTGCCCCCCACCCCCCCATCAGTGAAGAATGCACCGGAAATGCCTCCCGAATTCCCGGTTTGGACGAAGCTTGAATTAATTTTGGGGTGCGATAAAGAGGTCTGTTTAGGAGTGAAAGAATACCCGTAAAATGCCCACTGTTCTCTCAGCAGTCTTGCTTGTAATGGGTCCCTTATACATTATACAGGTAATCTAAACTGCCATCATTGAGCCAACAGCGATCACCCCAATTCATTCATACACACCAAGGCTCGCATGTTCTCTCTGAGAACTTCTGCATCTTTCTCTGCCCTGAACAAAAGGATCAGCCATATAGGATTTCCACTGTACCCCTCCTTCCTGCCTTCAATTACTCATGTTAAAAAGATGACCACCCCCAGGATTTTCATATATACACTAAAGCCAGTGCTATACTAGTGCTATCATGCTGATTCTCTACATACCTTTAGTTGTGAGATCGGATATATACTTTCTGAAATACAGTAAAGTAAAGCTGGTGAAATGCACGGTTAGCTGATTGATAGCAGCTACAGAATATCTAATAGGTGGGTCGTGTTTTGCTAGTTATTCCTGCCCCTGTCTGCCTGCCTGTCCTTCCTCTCATTGTTACAGGTGGAGGAGGGAGGAAGGACAGGGGGAGGAAGGACAGGTAGGGGAGGTAATAACTAGCAAAACCCAACCCACCTTTAAGATATTCTGTAGCTGATATCAATCGAATACCAGTGCATTTCACAAAGTTTACTTGTGAGATCAGATGTATACTTTCTGAAATATAGGCAAATAAAGGTATGTTTAGAATCAGCATGATAGCACCAGTACAGCACTGGCTTTAGTTTATATAGGAAAATACGGGTGGTTGGTCCTCTTTAGGGAGAGTTGGAGGCCCCTATACACATTAGACATTTGGACAATTCGACCATATCAGAGTTTGTTCCACTTTAGTATTATGTGTATGGGGACCTTCAGTATTGCATGTATTTGATGCGTCTATGGAAATGAAGCACTGGGGCTAGAGAGGTAGAAGTTGTACCAGGTGACAAATGTGTTGGGTTTTCATTTTGTTTTGTTTTTTTAACAAGCTTATGTTAGATCCTTTTTTAAAGGGGTTATCCGGCTTCTTTGACTTTTTTTTTTTATTTCCCTATTGGGCTACATTGGGGCAGGTAAGTAGATAGAGACCACTTACCTGCCCCGCTGTCAGCCCCCTCTCCCCCGGCTCAGAGCGGTCATGTGACCGCTCCTGCCGCGATTTTGCTGCTTCCGGTCTTTGCACGTCTACATGGGCAGGGCCATGTTGACATGCAAATGTGGAGCAGCATGTCACCTCCCTGCTGGGCGACTACAGTGCGAGTAGTCACCGCCCCCCTTCCCTGCACCCTCCCACACATTCCCCTGCACCTCCAGTAACCTCCCCCTGCACTGCTGTGGGGTCCGTGATTTGGGGGCGGGGCCTGGCGGCAGCTGCCGTAGTGTCAGCTCCAGCACCGGGCCCCCTGCCCAGGATCACACATTCAAATGTACCGGCATCACAGATCACCGATGCCGGTACATTTGAATGTGATGATGAGAAGTCACTGTCCCTCCCGCTGTCTGTGCGCTCTGCAGCACAGCGGTGACGTCACTACTGTGCTGAAGAGAGCACAGACAGCGGACGAACGTGCAGGAGCGGCGGGGACAGAGGACGGGTGAGTATGTACTCCACATGTGTTCCCGATGGGGATGGGGGGGTTGCAGAGCCATGTGTGTGCGTGTGCAGAGCCATGTGTGTGCGTGTACAGTGCAGAGCCATGCGTGTGCAGAGCCATGTGTACGGTGCAAAGCCATGTGTGTGCGTGTGCAGAGCCATGTGTGTGCGTGTGCAGTGCAGAGCCATGCGTGTGCAGAGCCATGTGTACGGTGCAAAGCCATGTGTGTGCGTGTGCAGAGCCATGTGTGTGCGTGTACAGTGCAGAGCCATGCGTGTGCAGAGCCATGTGTACGGTGCAAAGCCATGTGTGTGCGTGTGCAGAGCCATGTGTACGGTGCAAAGCCATGTGTGTGCGTGTGCAGAGCCATGTGTGTGCGTGTACAGTGCAGAGCCATGCGTGTGCAGAGCCATGTGTACGGTGCAAAGCCATGTGTGTGCGTGTGCAGAGCCATGTGTGTGCGTGTACAGTGCAGAGCCATGCGTGTGCAGAGCCATGTGTACGGTGCAAAGCCATGTGTGTGCAGAGCCATGTGTGTGCGTGTACAGTGCAGAGCCATGCGTGTGCAGAGCCATGTGTACGGTGCAAAGCCATGTGTGCGTGTGCAGAGCCATGTGTGTGCGTGTACAGTGCAGAGCCATGCGTGTGCAGAGCCATGTGTACGGTGCAGAGCCATGCGTGTGCAGAGCCATGTGTACGGTGCAGAGCCATGTGTGTGCGTGTGCAGAGACATATGTGTGCGGTGCAGACCCAGATGTGGGGCTGTTATTTGCAATGCTGTAGTGATACCAGGTCAGGTGCTGGGGAAGAATATACTGACAGGGACTGTGTGTGCAGGGGGCGGGCAAGGGGCGAGGCTGGACACTGGGGAGGGGCTGGACACTGAGGCTGGGCGGTGACAGCTCTGACTGAGGTTTTGCACAGGAAGTGGTCAGTTTGCTGGATCTGAATGTAAACAAGAAGCTGCAGAGAATAAAGGGATAATTCAAGAGTAACAAAAGTTAGAAAACAGAAAATAACAATGTAGGTGTGATTTATATGACAATACAGCACAGATAAACTCAAAAATTTTTGTTAAGCTAATGTCGGACAACTCCTTTAACTAGTAGACAAAAAAAAAACAACTTTAATTGGCAAACTATGGTCATGTGTGTTACAGTTATGGTGTGGAGGAGTGGATTCTAAAAAGTGTTGGGGTATAAAGCCATAAAAATTTGGGGGATTTGTTCAGTTGTCTGATAAAAATGAAAGAATCGAGGGTAGTGGCTCAGACACAGATTTCAGGGACGTGTCACTTATCAAACTGTGTGCGGTTTCAAGGCAATGAATGTTCTATCACAAGGAGATTATCACTGTCATGTACGGTTCATATAAGCCCTGATCCAACCATACACTCTGATAAGCAACTCATTGTCAATAAACACTGTCGATAAAAAACTGTGGCGTGGGTGGAGTTACCTTTCTGAGACCTGCTACATCTGAGGCCAAGTTCACCCTTGCGTTGTTTTGCATCAGTCACAATCAGTTGTGTGACTGATGCAATGGATGCGTTGCAGATAGTGGCACAACTGATGTGACTGCAAAAAAAAAAAAAAAAAATCTGTTTTGTTTTTTTTACTGTTTTACTGGCGGCCGGATATTGTGAATGATCAGCTGATCCCCTGGCGGCTGGCTGTGAACGATCAGCTGATCATTTGTAGCCGGCCGATCAGCTGATCGTTCACAAAAGCCAGCCGCCGGGTGAACAGCTGATCGTTCCAGCCACTGGAACTGAATTTACAGTCACCATGGTTTTTTACTGTGCGCATGCTCGCAGTAAACAATTGATCCGCCACACACAATAAAACATTACATTCAGCGTTGCTCCCGCCTGACGGTCAGTCCGTAATCGACTGATCAGTCAGCGGTGGATGCAACGCAGGGCCATCAGTCACAATCGGTTGCTAATAGAAGCCTATGGGGAAAAAACTGATTCCTGCTAAATATTTTGCAGGATACCGTAATTCCTCAAGGCAACGGAATGTGACTGATGCAAAACTACGGAAGTGTGAACTTAGCCTAAGAACTCTGATAGTTTACTGGGTGCAGCTGTTGTGACACAAAGTGATACATCAATGGAATCGGGGTCTCTTTCCCTACAAGATGCTGCTCTCAGATGAGGGAGCAAACACCTGCTGACAGATTCCCTTTAAATAGTAGTTTGGCAATAGTGATAACGATGACCAACACAAACAAGTAAAATGCCCATCTCTAAAATCATATAAAGAAAAAAACAGAATACATACAATGCAAAAATAAAAAGAAAGCAATAAAAAAATAAATAAAAGCAAATCTAAAAAAAACAAGGTGATAAAATTGTGGGTTCCTACAATGCAGCACTACAAAGTAGAATGACAAATTCATCTCTAACCACATTTGTATACAACTACAGATAAAACATAAGGAGCAGCTTATGAGCTTGTATTAAAAATGACAAAGATTAACCTAATATTATAGAGACCCAACCCCAATTTTTGCTGGCTGAGGTCTGCAAGCCATACATGACAATTAACCATTGCGTATGGTTACCAGGTTAGGAAGCATCTGAGGTGAGCACGCTCCCGCCTGCACTTGCTCACTAGCTGGAAGCAAATCATTATCTGTGTCAATAGAGAGCTAAATATAGAAGCAACCGAGACAGAGGAAGTTGAAGAATAGTAATAAAAACAGAGTTCTTCTCTCTTGGTCCCTCACCAGAGAAGGTCTGTATGGCAGAACTATCCTGAGCTCTACCACCACAGTGATCTAGTCAAGTAGGGTCATATAGAAATATATATAATGCCCTTCATGAAATGATTTGTCTTGAGGTTTTACTACGCCGTGGTTCCTTCATGTACCTGCACGCAAGCTACTAACAGCTATTTCACAATGTTAAACAATGGAGCTTTATGGACAGGTAAAGGCACAGCAGAGCTGGTCTGGGCTTAACTTCTCTGCACCTTCTCCATAGATCATTTCCATGGACTGAAGCCAGCCAAGCGTAGGACTGACCGATCAGATAGATGGTTGGGGATACTGCTGGAAAGCTTTACAACAATATACTACAGGCTTATTAATATCATTCCTTAATGGCTCATGTCCACAAGGGAGATTATAATATATTATAAAGATGGACACTAGCGCCCCCACAAGGAATGGGAAAGGGGCTATACTTAACTCTGGGGGTGTGGAGGTGATGCCGGGGAGGGGACACAGGACTGAAATCATCAGTTAAATATATAAAAAAGGGGGGGGGGAAGGGAATGGAAGCTGCAGGCAGTTGGCAGCGTCCGCGTAAACCTGTCTAAAAGAAGAACTAAATAAAAAACTACCGCGCTAAATTATAGATTATAATATATACTGGGACAGTCTATGGGGCATGGTGGCTTAGCAAATGTGAACAAGGCAAGAAGTGCATGAAGACTGTATATTCGGAGAGCGTTCACTCCCTGAAATTGTTAAGATTCCTACTAAATTGGCTCCATTTATAGGTTAGGAAAATTAGACTAAGCACAAAAAAGATTCTTAACAATACACTCCATGTGAATGCAACAATCAAAAAAATGAGACCAGCGCTATCAAATGAGGGCATGTGGGCTGCTCAGGAAGGTCCCTACTTAAGGAACTAAAACAAAAATTAAACTTGCAATAACCAGAATATACACTAACAAGGTGAAGTAAGAAATGTATTAAAAAGGCAATAATGTGTATGATGAGAGTTGAGAAGACAACACAGAGATACCAAACTTATCGCTTTATACTTCGTGAACCTTAAGTATCTGGTGAAGACAGACACAAGGAGAGCTACAGCACTAAAGCAAAGCTAGAAGTGGTTTTTATTTGAGAAAAGCTAGGTTATGGGTCAGCCCGGGTGAATTTATGCTTTCTAGCTCCAGACACTGATCATTCTGTAAAACTTGGGTTTAGAAATATTTCCACATTTTAACTAGCAAAAAAAAAAAAATCTCTGGAGGACTCAATGAGGACGGTTACCTTCCAAGGGGTATGTGCACACAACATCTTTTTCAGGTGGATTCTACTTGGATCCCACCTGAAAAAACATTCCATAGAAGTTAAAACAATGAACATATGCACAGCAATGTGAAAACGGCTTGCTGTGTATGTGTTCTTCTAAATCTGTGAAACGGCTAAAAGAAGTGACCAGACTATTCTCCAGGCTTCAGCGGCCGCTATCTTACATGGAAAAAAAAAACAAATAACCTCACAAAGACTACAAGAAATAAAGGGGCAACAAAGACAATTCAGGAATAACACTGCTGGCATTTTCGCAAAACATCTTCTACTTAAAAAAACGATGCAGGTATGCCGGCATTTATAAGACGCCTGAATCTCATGTGTGGAGACTTACAAAGCAGAGCACTAGGAAAACGTATATACTCCTTCAGAAGAAAGATAATGGTCTCAAATCAGCCAAACCAGTCATCCATTTGTAGAAAGCGGTTTTGCCCTCATCAGTGCAAACGTGGCTCAATGACGCTCCTTCAATGCCGCTCTGCAGCTACTGGCTCGCATTAGAATAAAAATGGCTTGGGCCGCAGAGCTACATGTTACTAAATATGTACTACAAACTGGAGTCACAAAACTGAATATATAAACCTAGAAAAATGACTTCCACAGACAAAATGTAATACAAAATAGTCTATTATAGTATTAGTTACATTATTAAAACCAATTAAAAATTAGGTATAATTGTCATGTACTAGAAATCAAAGGGGGAGTATTCGCGGACGGTAATAATGGTGATATGAAAGGCGCTCCATCGGTGAAACTAGCATTGTAATAAATCACTACATATGGATCATGTTGTATATCAGATAGGGTAGAGAAGACTTAAAGTCAAGATAGATGGTAATAAGAGAACTGCATATGGATTTTCTCCCTCAAGTACTTGTATGCATCAGGTGCAGTTTGCCATTGCTTCATCCATGGAAAGATATCACCAATGGAGCCCCAGACAGAGCTCTCAGTCAATGGAAATCAAGCATAGCTGGAAAAACATATAGCTGGGATGATTTAGGAAAACCTAACTCCCTGGGGGTTGGACCCAATGGCCCCTTAAAGGGGTGGTTCACCCATATTTTTGTCTCGTTCGATATTATATTGAGAAACAAGGTTTCTCTCAAATACCTTGTGTTGGCAATAGTGCCTGTGAGAGGCGCTATTGCAGACCGCTGTTCCCCGCTCTGGTGACGTCACGTCAAGTTCCGCACACGTCACATCCGTGCGGCCGGCTGCAGTCTTCCTGACTCACTGAGCTGTGGGCGGTGTTTCGCCGCTCGTCACAGCCCATCTGCTCCCTGCTCCCTCCTCCCTCACAGCAGAATGCTGCAAGCAGGAGGCGCGCTGTGCTGTGACAGCGGTGAAACACCGCCCACAGCCCAGTGAGTCAGGAAGACTGCAGCCTGCCGCAAGGATGTAACGTGTGCGGAACTTGACGTGATGTCACCAGAGCGGGGAACAGCGGTCCGCAGTAGCACCTTTCACAGGCACTATTGGCAACATAAGGTATTTGAGAGAAACATTGTTTCTCAATATAATATCGAACTAGACAAAAAAAATAGGGGTATACCACCCTTTTAAGTCCCTTCCAAGTCTATCATTCTATGATAATGTTTAATAATATACATGAACAAGTATTATAAATATTCCCCCGTTAATTTTTGTTAACATTTTTGATATGAGCGAACCTAAGGTTCGGTGTTCAGACCATACAGTTTTTTACAAAAAAAAAACCCCGCAGAGTTCAGATGCTTAAGGTATGCAAACCACTCAAGTGAGTATCGCTGTGCTCAAATACGCTCAATGCTTGGCCTAGTGCGATAACAGCGTGACTGAATATAGTGTGCACCCAAAAAAAAAACAAAAAACAAAAACAACAAAAATCAGAAAAATTACGTCCACCTGCCCCCAGAAGTAGTTTTTTATGACTGTCATCATGTGGGCAGAGACCTGAACTGCCCATTTAGTGACTTCCATTGGGGTTCAGGTCAAGTCTGGGTTCCAAAAGCACTGTATGTAAAGTCCGGCTGAACCCTCCCAAACGAACTTCCACAGGTCCGCTCATATCTAAACAATTCTGAATAATTTTCATTGGTTTTAATCATGTAGCTAAAAGTATAATCAAGATTATTTGTATTACATTTTGTTTGTGGTAATCATTTTTATAGATTTATATATGGTTCACATTAAAGAGAGACTGCATCAAAAGTATCTCATCCAGTCAATCAAAACAGGGTCTGTACTGATAAGGGCCAAACAACCCAGACCAGTTCTATGCAGACTCAGGTGGGGTTGTTTTCTTCCTTCTGGAGAGATCGTGTAAATGTGCCTTTTTCCCTTAAGTATCCATACACCAGCACCCACTGCATCAAAAGGCCCATCATTGCAGGACTGCACTAATGAGGGGCAAAAACCCAGAAACAACAGTCTACAAATAGGCATCTGTCTTTGGTTTTTATCCAGAAGAAGGCTGCAAACTGATTAATAAACAGGTAACTATTCTCCTTTATTGTTTTATTTTTTTCATATTTAGTTTTAGGTTTCATGTTCCTTTAAGGAGATAAGTGCAGTATAGCCGCTGTGCTATCCCAGAATACGTGCCCTACAAGCAGCCAGCCTGAAAACTTTATTTGACTTCCGGGATTATGTATTGATTCAGCAGTGAGGAGGGTGGACGCTCTTATTTGCCTCTCACCCTTTGAGAACAAAGCTTTGCATGTGCTGTATGTGGTGTGCGCAGAAGACCTAGACGTGCTTTCCTACTGTAAGTGGAAAAAAAAGACATAACAAGGGTCAGATGAGGCTGAAAATAAAATGAAAAAATGATGAATACAGGAATCACATTCCCTTTTCCTTTAAAGAAAAAAAAAACCCCTGATCATTTTCCACAGTGCTGTACAAGTAATGAATACACAATCAGCGCACACTGACATATACAAATGGTGCAGACGGCTTTGCTCACGAAATTCTAAATCAATCCGGCTAAATTATGAAGTTTGCTCGCCCCAACCTCTCCCACACACAGGTTCAGGATCGATGTCACATCCAGTTCTCTGCTGATAAACTCCCTGTATAGAAAATTAAATCAGCTTACTAATGCAATACTGTTCAAAGGAAAGGAGAGGTGTGGTGTCCGCAGCCCCACACCCTGCCACACACCTACACAATCAGCTCCAAAAATCGCCCCTTATTTCAGTTGCTAATTAGGTCACATCGCTGAATGTACTTAAATAGGGGCACCCTAAAAAAAAAAAAAAAAAAAATACCAGCTTATTCTGCACAATGATAAAAGGTCAATACAGAAAGAAAACATATGGGGAATTTTTCCTTCTTACAGAAATAATATTTGTTCGTCAGTGGGTTTGAATACTGTACATTGACAAAAGCGGCTCAAATTTTTTTCCCGTTGCTTCATTCGAAACAGACATTGACACTATGTAAATAATCCTGATTCATGCTGCTTTGTTCGGTATCATCAAGTATACTGTACATGGCAGAAATCCAGAATGAGTAGTTGTCCTTAAATGACTTCCACTCAGCCCTGCCAGATACTGAGGCTCAGAAGCAATTCAAAGGCAGAACACTGTAGCAAATGAGGAGTAATGTAAAACAGAGCATGCTCTCGCCCCTCACGCTGCCTGCTTGTGCCGTGTACAGTGCCCGCACATACATGATCAGCACGGTGCCAGGTCATTACACATCACAACTGGCGTGGGGAAGACACAGGATCTAATCTCTGACGGATTAGGGCAGAGATTTACGTTTTATACGAGTCCGATTCTTTGACAATCCACAGTAACATTGGCTGTATTGTATTAAATGCGTGATGTGGTTTTCAAGCATTTCGCTTTGTTTATCTTCTTGGACCTTCGCATTTTCTAAACCCTTTGCCATGGTCACTTGTTAGGCGGTTCCAGTGTTCCTCTCTAACTGGGGCACGTATTTCATTTTAGGCAATGAAGAAGATGGACGTATAATATAAAGGGCGATCTCTCCGCCGCAGGTTCCCCCCCCCCTGTTTTTAAATTCATTAATATTATATCATTTTATATCAAACAGAGATTTTCAATACGGAGTTGAACTTAACACAGTGGCATTAAATTTGTGAAAATAACATGCTCCGATTGCAAAGTGTTATCTGTTGTGTTCCATAGGACTGGAGGTAAAAGCACTGAAATCATTTAGCACAAAGAAGACCCATCGTACACAAAGGAGATACTTCAATATAGTTTCCCAAAATACAAAACTAAGTAAACAATGAGAAGTTTCATTGAAATAGTAAAAAATTGTGCGAATTGTATTTGGTGCTAAAGAAATGAGGCTTAAAAGGGAACCGGTCATCGGATTTGGTGACTAAACTGTGGCCACCACCAGTGGGCTCTTATATACAGCATTCTAACATCCTGTATATAAAGAGCCCAGACCGCTGTGTAGAACATAAAAATCACTTTATAATACAATAGTCACCTAAACGGTCTGTGAGGTGCAGATGGGTCAGATGGGTGTCTCTGTTCACTGGGTGCGGCGTCTCCTCTTTCGGCCATCTTTGTCCTCTTTCTTCTGAAGCCGGGGTGCATGACGCGTTCTACATCATGCCCACAGGCGGGCATTGAGGTCCTGCGCAGGTGCACTTTAATCTGCCCTGAGCAGGTCAGATCAAAGTAATATAGTGCGCATGAGCGGGTCCTCAATGCCGACCTGTGTGCATGATGTAGAACGCGTCATGCACCCAAGCTTCAGAAGGAAAACAAAGATGGCCGAAAGAGGAGACGCCACACTCTGTGAACAGACACCCATCTGACCCATACTGACAGTTTGAGTATTAAAAAGTCATTTTTATGCTCTACACAGCAGCCTGGGCTCTTATATATAGCATGTTAGAATGCTGTATATAAGAGCCCAGTGATGGTGGCCACAGCTTATAGTCACCAAATCTGATGACCGGTTCCCTTTAATTCCCTAAAATCTTCCAGTGTACATGGCAAAATACATGTAGATGTTCATAAGCAAAAGTATTGCAAAATGGTGTCTTTTTGGTGTACACCTGTCCAGTATATTTTAGGATTGTGCAGCCTCAAGTGTATCACAAAGAATGGTGGACTGTGTCAATTAATACAACACAAAAAGTCCTTTATAGGCGTTAACTATTCAGACAGCCCCTTCTCAACTGCTATACTGACATCCTGAAGAAGTGAGCTTCTGCTGCTCAACTTACTCCTTCAGACATTACGAAGATTCGGAGGAAGACGAGCGGAGTGCACGCTGACTAGCTCCACCACTCGCAAGAGCCCCAGGAAACCAGGTGCCAAAATCTCTGGAATGGCGTTGGCACCAGGGGTGAGTATAGGCTAATATTTTACATAGGGGGAATATAACAATTGACTAGGGTTGTCCGAGTAGTGGAAAACCCCAGTAATGACAGCCTAAGCTAGGCACATGTAACCCTTAATATACAGCATTTGGCCAACATTCCCTCCAAATGCTGTACAACTACTCACGTCCCAGTCTTCTATCTACAGTAAAAACAAGAACATGTCGTCCTTTCAATTAACATGACTTTTATAGTGGTGTTTAGCTTGTAGCTGCTCAAATAGAAGTGCAGATCCAAGCCATATATTGCAGAATGCCCTCCATGACAACCGGCTGGGTAAATATGCTGTAGAGGCAGGTTATACAAGTATTATAAGCAAGGGTGTCCTAACCAGAGACAGAAGAGTGCAGGGTCCCAACTTACATCTACATTGGGCACTATTGGGTGGTTCAGGACTTTTCTTTTTTGCTGTAAGGTCACAGGTAGGCTCATAGGGAAAGGGGAGATGGTGATCCCCTGACCAAACCAACTGCTGGTCCCTGGGGTCACTCACCACCCTAGATAGGTTCTGCATCTATGCGTCAAGCAGGATACCTGACCCTAGGTATCCCTAGTGCTGGACCCTAAATAAGAAATGGGAGGGTCGAGATCTTAGTTAACCCCATTAAATGCTAAAGGAAGACACAAGGAGGACACTCGGGAGGGGGGGGGGGGGGTTGGAGTGCATGAACTACTTATCCACAGATGACTCAGGCAGGAATTCAGCAAAGCTTCAGCAACAATACCACAGATGAGTACAAGCCTCCTGCTTGCAACCAGAGATTGAATGAACTGAATAATATCACCTGCACAAGTCCATTGAATATGGGGAAATTTAAGCACAAGGGGAATACTGATAATCTGCAGCTGGACAGAAGTTTAGCTCCCCTGGGTCTTAAAGGTCTTAAAGAGGAATAGATGAAAATCCAGAAGGAAAGCTGGTTAAATGCTGTGACCTTCTATTGCCAGAAACCACGACTGTCACCCGTGACACTTGTCATCCGTGCGAAATCCGTTTTTTTTTGTTTTTTTATATACACTCAGCAGCTAGTCATCATTACCAGGAACAGTTTCAATTTACTATATTTCTGAATTATAACATATCCATAAATGATGTTCTAATGCTCTGCATGGCATCCAATTTTTTTCCTCGTACTCACCCAATTTTGGAGTGAAATCGCAGAATGCTTAGTTTTTTTTTTCCTCAGACAGATTAGGTCAGTGTAAAAAAAAATAAAAAAAAAATCAGTCATCAGCTCAGCCTCAATGTATAACATTGGCCCGAATGCTATACACCATAAAAAAAATCTGTCGGCGTCCGTCGTTTGGTAGTATGGAAGCCTATGGGCGCAGGATCCGTCGTCATCTGTCAAATGACGGAAAACGGTGACAGATACCTTTTTTTTTTCCACTGAGCATGCGCCAAGTATTATTTAGCCCCCAGTGAGTTGGATCCATCAAAAAACAGATCCGTCACATCAGTTTTGCCACAATCTATGACTGATTCATCGAGAAAACGGATTGTGACTGATGGCAAAAAAAACTGATGGGGCCTATTTTGTCAGCCTTGATATACACACACATTGGATAACACAAAAGAAAAAAAAAAAAAAAAAGGCCAATCACTGTAAATAAACTCAGTTTTCTGCATATGCATTACAAGTGTGCTGCAATTTTTGGGATTTTAGTACAGTAAGGGCCTAAAAACCCTCTTTGCATGCACCTTATTTCCCCATATTACATGTGCTCACCATTTTTCTAAAGCGTTCCCCAGACTAGTCAGGACTAGTGCTGAGCGGATCCGGACTGTAAAAGTCTGGATCCGCGCGGTTTCAGCGCTATATCTGTGCCGCACCCGGGCGCGGGATTCCGGGTGCACGATCCTGATTCGGCAAGTAATAAAAATGAACAAAATCAGAAATAAATTAGTGTTTCATACTTACCGAGACTCTGTCATGGCGGCACACTGCTTCCGGGTCGCGCTTTCACTTCCTGTACTGTCCATCGCAGTCACACAGCTTTCCGCGTTTTCCTCGCCCACCGGCCATCCGCTCTTCTGTGATTGGTTCCTAGCTGACGCGTCCCCCAGCCTGTGACAGCTCTGCCGTGCAGTCATCGCTTATCGCTGCTCAGTAATAGGCTGCACTCAGAGCGGGCAGCTGTGCTCTATGGCTGCTCGCTCTGACATGTAGCAGAGCTGGATGTGTCTCCGTGGGACATCGTGTGGATTACGCCGCAGCTGGAGGGCTGTGTTGGGGTAATAAAGTGGTGAAGGAGGAGGCTGCGTGTGTAATTTATTCCAAATAAAGGATTTCTCTGTGTCTTGTTTATTTACTGTAATTTACAGGTTTGTGATGCTGGTATCTCACAGACGCCCGTGCAATCACAAACCTAGGGTTTAGTAGCAGCCGTGCACCGTTATTAACCACTGATATTACCTTGATTGCCACCGCACCAGGGCAATCAAGATGAGCCGATATCGCACCGGAAATGTCACATCTAATAGATGTGGCAATACTGGACGGCTGCGGGCTGTGAACATACCAGCTCCCAGCCAGCTGGGCTGGGGATGAAAGCTGTGTAAGGGGGGGTGGGGGGGGGGGGGCGCACATCTTTTTTTTTTTATTTAAATAAAAAAAAAAAACGCATGCGGTTTATCTTAGGCAGCAGTCACACTTGCGAGCGACTCCCACAAGTCTGACATCGCAGCATAGCCACACACACTTCTGACAGGAGCGTGTATGTGTTTCTAGGTACATGCACGCTCATGTTCAGACAGTGGCAGGCTGTGACGGGTGATGTCATGTCAGACCCACACAAGTCTGACATCTCATCACCCGCACACTTCTGAGGGCTCTTGTACACTTGCGTACTGCTTCCGATGCGACAGCGATATGCAAATGACACTCTGGTGTGGGTGTCAGCTGAGGGTCATGTGGCTGTGATGCGATCTTGCAATCGCATCACAGGAGCGGAGAAGATAGAGGGAGCACTTTCTCCCCATTTCCTCCATTGTGTCTCCGCGTGCACCAGTACGATTTTATACTGGTGCAATCCCATCGCATGACACATGGCTCACGCTGGCAGTACAGCAGAACCGAGTGTCATGCGAGTGTCCCTGCTAGAGGTCAGTGAGAGCGGACCTCTGCTGCGGGGGGGGAGGGGGGTGGAGAGCTGGCACTGAGGAGGGGAGGGGCTGGAGCTGCGGAGGAGAAAATGTCACAGCCCAGCCTGTCACAGCCTCTGCTCAGACAGAGTCTACACTCAGAGCTGGCAGCCGTGCTTTACGGTTGCTAGCTGTGATATGTAGCAGAGCCGGATGTGTCTCCGTGGGACGTGTGGATTACGCCGGAGCTTGCAGGGTGTTGGGGTAATAAAATGGTGAACGAGGACGCGTTTGTACTTTATTCTAAATAAAGGATTTTATTTATTTATGCGGGTATCTCACAGACGCCCGTGCGATCACAAACCTATTACCCCGACTGGCACCGCATCACGCCTCCGGGAAGAGCCGGTAATGTATCGGGATTGCCACATCTAATAGATGCGGCAATACCGGGCGGCTGCAGGCTGAAATACCAGCCCCCAGCCGGCATTACCATGGCTGGGGATGAAAATTAGGGGGGACCGCACGTCGGGTTTTTTAATTATTTATTTAAATTAAAAAAAAAAAAAAAAGACTGAGTCACACTTGCAACGGATACACTGCTTTCGCCGTGGGCGAGCAAAACAATGAATATTGAATTGTCGGCTCCGGAAGAGAAAAACGTGACCCGGAAGAAGTGTGCCGCCATGTCAGTGAGTACACCGCGCGCGCTCTTACCCCCATCCTCTCCACAAACATTTTTAATCTCCGGATTCCGGTCCCCATTGACTTATATGGGCATGGATTCCGGAGCGGATCGGACTTATTTTTAAGTCTGTCAGTGATCCGCCGCCCCGGTTTTTCAGGCGTTCGATCAGCTCTAGTCAGGACTCTTTCCATATTATCATGCACTTGTAGACATGATAGCATGATTTCCAAGAGCCGGCATTACTGCAGCTCCTGAAAATCATGGGCATGCGAGAGGCTCATTTTGGCTGGGTTGATGTGCCTTTGAAGCCGGTTATACATGTCCCAGCTTCAGAGAGGTGCATTGGCGCATGATCGGATGTGCAAAAGCTGTGCTCCCGATTATTCTCAGTGCACCTTTCTGAAGCTGGGATGCATACACCCAACTTCAATGGCTCAGGCATGCTGCCGAAATGAGCCGTGCACAGCAGCAAGATATCCAGGAGCTGCCATGACGCTGGCTCTTGGAAACCATGTCATCAGATCACAGTAGCAGGAGAGCATGGAAAGAGGGCTGACAAGTCTGGGGAAACTAACGCCCCTGCGACTAGTCAAAGGCCTAATTAGCATAGGAACAGCGCACTTTATAAATTCTTCTTTCTAAGATTGATAAGATTGGTTTTAGTTAATAGCGTTATACAGGCTCATTAGACAGGGGATTTTGGTAAAGAAATAAATGCTGCTGGGTTGGAGGGAAGAGGGGATCTGACAGGTTCCCTTTAAAAGTATGTTTGTTAAAAAGAAAACCCCAAAACTATAAATAAATCTTACATTTTATTCTGTAGTAAAATAGGGGGAATGTTGCTGGTTTAGAGCAAATGGAGATCTTAAAACACATTTATAATAAAAAAAAGCAAGTCTCTAGGGGGTTAATAAATAAATGAATTAATGCCTAAAGTATCTGAGTTATTATAAGACAGTGAAGAGTCCAAAAGGGCAGAGGCATCACCCAGTACAATGTTTCAGAGTATAAATAAAACTGCTGACAGAGCAATAACAACAAAGACTAAACAAAGCAAACTAATGAGAATGAAATGTGTGCACCACGCCCTTCACATCGGGTCTGGTCTAATGCTACATGTCAGGTGAATTGTCACCTTGTGCGGCTGTCCTCTGATGCCTTCCCTCTTTTCTCATTAGGAGTTTGCGCCCACAGTCCTGCAGCGTTCAGCACTGCTGTCTAGACTGTCTACTGTACTCCGCACGGCTTCCCACTCACAAACGCTCCGTCACTGTCAGCTACTGTACAGAATACATTGCAGCTGCTATCACATCATCTCCGCACAACTTCTTCTAGATTTTCACATCCCCATCCATAAGTTCCATATGTCTATCACATAAAAATACTGGGAAGGCTGAGTGACAATCACCAGCGTGTAATAGACAATACGGCATCCAGTGTGTTCATCTGCAGCCCCCGAACACCGGTATGGTAACAGCAAAGCTCGGATTGCGGTCACTGGAGATATTATTTTAGGGAACTGCATTGGAAGCTTTTACTTAGGAAATGTCAAAATCATCCTATTTCCCAAAGCAAAAAATATATAGCTAATAAACCTGCAGTCAATTGCTCCCACTGCTGAGGGCACGATTTATAATGTCCTGGATTCAGGGAATGCTATAATCAGGCTCGGACTGGCCAACAGGGGAACGGGGAATTCTCTGGTGGGCCCCTGTGCTGGAGCGAGCAAATTACCCCCCAATATTAGCAATATTTGACCTCATTACATTATAATATACATATATTATACTGTACCCAGATAAATGTGTAAATGAGGCTAATGTAGTTATTGCATGTAGCTGAACAGTGAACCCCCAGAGTCAGCATTACTGATGGGCCCTTGGCAGCTCCGTCCGACATTGGTTACAATGTCCACCTGTAAAGGCTGCTTTACACGCAGCGACATCGCTAGCGATAGCACCTACCCCCGTCGTTTGTGCGTCACAGGCAAATCGCTGCCCGTAGCGAACAATATCGCCGGTACGCGTCACACCAACTTCCTAATGACGTTGCTGTGGCCGGCGAACAACCTCTTTAATGCGGGCATCACATGAGACAATCGTGCGATCGCACCCGCCCCCGTCGTTTGTGCGTCATGGGCAATTAGTTGCCCGTGGCGCACAAAGTCGTTAAACTCCCGTCACACACACTTACCTGCTGAGCGACGTTGCTGTGGGCGGCGAACATCCACTTCCTGAAGGGGGTTGGACGTTTGGCGTCACAGCGACGTAACACAGCGGCCGGCCAATAGAAGCGGAGGGGCGGAGATGAGCGGGACGTAAACATCCCGCCCACCTCCTTCCTTCCGCATAGCCGGCGGGACGCAGGTAAGCTGTGTTCATCATTCATGGGGTGTCACACGGAGCGATGTGTGCTACCCCGGATACGATGACCAACCGGCAGAGAGAAGAAGAAACGACTTTTTGAAAATGAGCGACATGTCAAGCGACGTGTCAACAAGCAACAATAAGGTGAGTATTTTTGCTCGTTCACCGTCACTCGTAGCTTTCACACGCTACGATATATCAAACGATGCCGGATTTGCGTCACTTACGACATGACCCCGCTGACATATCGCACGATATATCATCTCATGCGACGCCCGCATAAGGGGCGGTTTGTGCGTCATCACAGCGAAGTCACACAGCAGGCAACCAATAGAAGCGGAGGGGCGGAGAGCAGCCGAAGGAAAGAAACGCCCACCTCATTGACAGAGGACGCAGTGACGCTGTTGTTCATCGTTCCTGAGGCAGCACACATCGCTACGTGTGACACCCCGGGAACGATGAACAACTTGTGTCCCAAACGAGCAAAGATATTTTGAAAATGAACGATGTGTCAACAATCAATGATTTGGTGAGTATTTGAGATAGTTAGCGCTCGCTCGTAAGTATCACACGCAACGACGTCGCTAACGAGGCCGGATGTGCGTCACGAATTCCGTGACACCGGCGACATCTCGTTAGCGATGTTGTTGCGTGTAACGGGGCCTTTAGTCAAGCATCATATGTTGTCAGGGGTCCAGACACTGAATAATGCTCTCTCTCCACCCCCAAGGTGATTATTGAGCTCACTATGGCTTGTAAAGAAAGACGTTGTGGTAATAACATCAGGGAGAAATGCTTACACTGCAATTAGTTGGTACAAAGGTTAAACCTGCTCCACACCTCAGCCTAAAGCCAAAGACAGCGACTCAGATAAAAAGCTCATAAAGAGTAAACCAGCAGACATGCAAAGTGTGCAGTGCTGACAAACCGGAGAAGAGCTGATTGGCGGCAGCAGAATCGGCATCATATCACAGGGCTACGGCTAAAGCCTCATTTAGATGGCCATGATTTTTCACTTACGTAAAAACATGGACTCTTGTTCACCGCTGTTTTGGATTGAAGTTTCATCAATGTTTGGTCCATGATTCAGCAGAGACTTTTCACTGATGAAGACAATAACCAAACAAAAACAGCAATGCATCTCTTATCCAGCACACTGTTATCATAGACGGCTCACGGATACCATGCACGTGCGCTCTGTTATTGTCATAATCACGTATAGAAAATTTGGATCAGTGACTAACTAGACTGAGTGTTTTGAGAATGAGTTGGTTCACAAAAAAAACATGGACTTGTGAACAGTCACATACACAATAATGAGTGATCACAGCTACCTGAATGAGACTGAGCGACCATTAAAAAAAAAAAAAATTTGGTAAAAAATAATTGGCTTCTTTTTGTATTTTAGGAAAGTTTTATAATAAAAGCTGCAGATATATACAATATATCAGGTCCTGAAGTCTCATTTTATTACATGATGAGTAAATTAACTGTCAGTACATAATTGTATAGAATTTGCCTGGAAAAGATAACTTTTCTATACTTGCTATGCACATAATACTAAATGCATATAGGTTGGATTGGTAGCAAAGTAAACCGTGAATGTCCACATCGCATCTGCCAGGAGCAGTGTCGGACTGGAGTGCCTAGAGGCCACAGGAGGAATTGATTCCACAGGGCCCACCCTACGGCTACTCTACATAGACATTTTACTGATCGAGGGGGGTGAGGTTGGGGACAATCGAAGCTTGTCAGATTGGCACCTCTGCAGGAGAGGCGTCATCTAGCACGGCTTTTCACTGTTCTGCTAATCTGCATCCATAGGGGTGCACTCTCCCCTTCTACGGCTAAGCTGGCTTAAGGTGTTGAAGTCAAACAGACATCTGTGCAGGAGAGGTGTTAGGGCTCGTTCTGAGGTCCATGCACAGACCAGAATGCATGGACTGCCCGTGGGTCTCCCAACCAGAGCATGACAGCTTCATATATTTCTATAAGGCTGTCAAGCTTGGCACACGAGACCTGTAGCCAGTCCATGCACAGACCATAATGCAACTGACTGGCAGGGGTCTCCTAACCTGATCGCGACAGCCTCATGGAAATATAGTACACTATGGCCAGTCCATGCATTCTGGTCTGTGCATGGACAGTGTTGTATGGGCATCTGAAAGAGCTGTTACTGTCAATGGCACTTCTCCTGCATAGGTGTCAGTCTGACTCAAACACCTAGCACCAGCACAGCAGCAGAAGGAGGGAGTGCACTGCTATGGATTCAGCTTAGCAGAGCAGAGCAGTCTGTTGCGCTTTCTCACAACAGACACAAAGCACGGGCCACAAAATATGCTAAGACAGACACACAATTTGTACAACATGCCAGGTTAATGGAGCATCTTAAAGAAAATTACATTATTTATAGGGAAAATCACTTTAAGTGTAAGAAGTTAGCCCACAGAAGCCACTGGGGTTCAGAATCTGAAGATCACAGTTCACCGCAACAAACACAAATCTTTCTGCCGCTTTCATCCAGGTAAGGAAGCAGAGATGTTTGCATAACAAATGTCTTGCCAATGCAAGTACAGGAGGAGAGAAAATAAGGATGGGCATACCCTGCAGGGAGCTGGAGGTTTCGCTGGGTGAAAAAAATACAAATGTATTTGCTGAAGTGTACACAATGGTAAATGTATTGCTCGTATTACTACACTGTGTGACTGAAGGATTTGGTGCTATTAATTAAACAATAAACTTATTTAGAGAAGATGGCAGAAGCCTATAAACATGCAGAGGCCGTTGGATTTTCTCTCTCGGGGCACGATGCCGAATATTTCCAATGACAGCTTTTATTGCATAAGGCTTACCTGATATTTAGGTCAGGAGTGGACTAGCTACAGTCTAATGTTATCTCGAAGGATGTGTCACATCTTAACAATAGCAATACTGCATAGATTCCCAGCCCTGACCTAGGATGACACCACTAACCTTTCATCCCCTGTGTTAGCTGAGGACAATGGAAGAAAAAAAAAGGCTCTTCTATGTAGCAGACAGCCTGTGCCAGTAATTACTGTATTGCTAAACATTTGCCAAGCTTTTTCTCAAATTCCCTGCCTGGTAATGATAGCCTGATATTGTGAAAAATAACATTACTACTGAGCACAGGCTGCTGGACAAAGAAATATAGTAAAGAAAAACCTATCTTCCTAAGGGTCATTTCTCCAGACACAGGTCCGGAGTCATCATTTGGGTTTCTTTTTTGTGGCATTCACCGCTGCTTTTTGCCCTGTAAGCTGCGGCCACCACCACCAGGCTCTTATATACAGCATTCTAACATGCTGTATGTAAGAGCCCAGGCTGCCATGTACAACATAAAAAAACACTTATAATACTTACCTAAACCGGTCGCTGCGGTGGATGTGGCTCAGATGGGCATCTTCGTCCTCCGGTGCCAGCACCGCCTCTTTCGACCTTCTGAAGCCACGGTGCATGACTCATCCAACGTCATATACACTCACCGGCATTCAGGTCCTGAGCAGGGCAGATCAAAGTATTGTAGTGCGCATGCGCGGGACCGGCACACTATGTGTATGACGTAGACGAGTCATGCACCACGGCTTCAGGAGGACAAAGATGGCCAAAAGATGTGGCGCCGGCACTGGAGGACAAAGACGCCTATCTGAGCCACATCCATCGCAGCAGGTGAGTATTACGTGTTTTTTATGTTCTACACAGTGGTCTTGGCTCTTATATACAGCATGTTATGCTGTATATGCAGAAATAAAATTAAACAGATTATGTTCTCTAGTGGGATACTGGAGAGCCATTGTGCAAAAATTTGGCAACTTTTCAAAAAGTCACAAATGACAATTTAGGCTAAATAGCTGGATTAAAAAAGACAAAAAAAAACAAACGTTTCAAAAGATAAAAATTAACCCAAGTAATTACCTTAAAAACAGGTGCAAATGATATAATGAATCATACACAAATAATTTAAAATTTATATCTCCATTAACATTTTTACTCCAGAAAAAAGGCAGAAAGATAATGCTGAATCTTCCATATCTGAGAAGCGGTCATCTAATGAATGACCACCCAGGCAGTGCATGGAGCCGATGGGTCCGCCAGAGCATTTAGAAGAGGATAATGGCAGAAACATTGGTTTCTGACTAAAGACCTGTCAAAAAATGCCAGTGATCATCTGACAAGAGAGAAAACACGTGTTCACCAGGTGGTTGAATCTGTTATGTCAGCATAAAAGTCAGCATTATCGACAGCACATCGCTATATGTAAACTGGGGATGTGCTGCAGATATCGTGCAGAATAGGGACACAACAATCATATTCTATCGCTCTGTAACCTGGTTAAACAGTGCAGTAAATGATCAATGATCGCCTTTTACAAATGGGGTGACATGTCTAACTGGACCATGTTAAAAGAAATCACAGACCAATCAATCATTTTTTAACTGGACCATTACATAGAAGGCCCCAGGAAGAGGATTCAACCCATGACATGTATATGCTCTAGAGAGCAATGGTCCCCAACCTTTCTGACCTTGCAAGTCACATTCATCTCTGGGAGAGGGATGCAAACCACATCCAGCCCCCACAACCCTTCACAGTAGTGACGCCTAGGGCCCCTATAATCTGTATGATGACAATCAAAGCTTTTCTATAGAGATCACACAGAGTCAGTATTTGAAGATCCAGGCGTTCCCACAATACCTTCATGCAGTATTTTTGCATCAAGCAATCCCACCACATTGTCACATTCAGCTTCTATCACCTCCTCTGACATACAGTATGATCCTATCTCCAGCCTATCATACTTATATTATCTCTAAACCACCAAGGCCAGTATATGAGCATCCAGATCTGCTCTTCTGTACAGGGCTTCTAACATACTTCATCTGGAGACCTAGTACACCTAGCTGGTAGACTGCTGCGAGGCACACACCAGGGGCTCGCGAGCCACATGTGGCTCCCAAGCTACAAAATTGGGGACCTCTGCTAGAGGATGCCCTAGGGACAGTAATGGACTATTTTTGCTGTTCACGTATAGAATATAAAAGGTAATACCTTGGTATCACAGTGTTTTGAATTGCAGGGGAAGCCTATATCAGATATTTATATTGTAGTAAAAAAAAAGTTTTATTTCTCTTTGATAATGAAACAGAAAATAAATAAAATGACTATACACCAAACAACCATAACTGAAGTAATAAAAAAAAGTCAATATCTGCCCTAATCATGGCTTTATTTATAGTTTTATTGCACGTTAAATGATTCCAGATTGTGCATAGTGTTTATTTAGAAAAAACCTGAGGATAACTCAGGTTATTCATAATGACCTGAATAATAATTATATCTACAGGTGGAGGCAGCGGCTCAGATCTCCAATATGCCCGGCCTACAGAAGGTTGCCACACTGACTTGCCAATTACATTCTGTACCTGAAAGAATCTTCTCACTTATTAAAGGGAACCTGTCACCAGAATTTTCGCTATTAAACTAAAAGAATCCCCTTCTGCAGCTCCTGGGCTGCATTCTAGAAAGGTTCATCTTGCTACTGCCCCCCCTTTCAGACCTTCCTAACTTTATAAAATATTACCTTTTGCTATGGTAATTAGGTTTGTTGGCCCCGGGAGCGGGCTGTATTTCGTCTGTTATCCCCCTCCTGCTGCTGTTTGCCGTCCCCCAGTGTTCATTTACATAGATGAGGCCGCCGCCCTCATCTTCCACAGTGCTCCGGAAGACTCGCGCATGCGCAGTGGCACTATCGCAGGACTGAGCACTGTTTTCAAAATACAAGTGCCGGTGATGTTATTGCGCAGGCGCAAGATTGTCGGCGCTGTGAATGTCATCACCAGCGTCATTTAAGTACCCGTCCATAATCTTGTACCCACGCTTTTATCTCTGCCTCTACCGTTATGCGCTTGCGCTGGCCATTGCTTATTTTTATCATACCCGTTTACCTTTTTTTGAAAACAGTGCTCAGTCCCACTGCGCATGCGCGAGACCTCCGGAGCACTGCGGAAGATGAGAGTGCGGCATCATCTATGTAAATGAACACTGTGGGGCGGCGAACAGCGGCAGGAGGGAAGATAACAGATGAAATACAGCCCGCCCCCGGGGCCAACAAACCTCATTACCATAGCAAAAGGTAATATTTTATAAAAGGTATTTAGGTCTGAAAGGGCAGCCAGTAGCAAGAGGAACCTTTATAGAATGCAGCCCATGAGCTGCAGAAGGGGATTCTTTTAGTTTAATAGCGAAAATTCTGGTGACAGGTTCCCTTTAATACACAAAAGGTAAAAACGCGTGAAACAAATGCAAGCAATAAAATACGGAGACAAACAGAAAGCTGGAAAATGTTTATCAAGTATCATTACTTTAGATATGCAGCTAGACATAGCTTACTTTATCACTACCAACCGTAAGCAACTGCTTCATTGATCGGTTTTCTTAAATGCTGCATTGCTACAAAGTACATTGTGCAATGTGGAAGATTAGCATGTGTGCGGCACAAACTAAAGTAAGAAAAGAACTTTTCCTTAAAGTTTAAAGCACTGCACTAAAAAAAAAAAAAAAAAAACAACAACCACCTACCATAACTACCGTACCTACGATTCCTAAGTGCCAGTAGAGAAATGAACGGGTAAAAGGGAAGACATAACAGTATATGTTTAGTCCTTGTCAATTTTTCTGGTGATCTGATCAAAAAGGAGGGAGATTGCCTGGTTTAGACTATGATCACTGCAGGGGTCTGTAGTAAAGGAGTAAAACTAATGGAATCAGAGTTCTCCTGACTGCCACAGTCAAATAATGAAAAGGATGGGATGGTTCTATGGCAGGCTATACTTTATATATAATTAAACATCAGATTAGAGTGACTGAATGCATAAAAATTGTAGTCAAATTGTCAAGTTTGCAAGTAAATGTTGCTTTAACCCCTAGTATATAGAAATCTGGTTCATAATGTGTGTAACAAGGACTATGAGAGCCATCAAAGCAAATTATTATTTAATGGCCTTCAGCTCGATTTTGAGCCATGGTGACTTGATGAATGAATGCTTTGTAAGGAGAGCAATGTTGCAGAAGCCAAGATAGGTGCACAAAAGGTCTTCTTCGCCATTATCTTGATTGTATCAAACCATCGGGTTTTTGGTCTGGCTCTTTGCCTTGTTCCTTCTATGGTTTTGACCATTATTATCCTTCTCCAGTGATTGATCTCGGCGTATGAGGTGTCCAAAGTAGGTAAGTCGTAGCTAGATCCTTGCTTTGAGTGACATGTCTGGCTTGATTTGTTCCAAAATTGATTTGTTTGCTCTTTTTGCCATCTATGGTAATGATAATTTTTCTCCAGCTCATTTCAAATGTGTTCATCCTTTCTCTGTCTTGTGTCTTCATCCTCCAGGTTTTGCATCCATATGTTACTACAGAAAAGACCAGACTATGTACAAGCTGTGTCTTCACCACTAGGAAATGTTCCTCGAGGACCTTTTCCAGTGAATTCATATTTGTCCATAGCTATTCTCCTATTCCAGTGTCGTCACTGGATCTTGAGTAATCTTTGATCACAGTAGTTACAGGCCTTTACAACTTTCAGCTTGTGGTGGTCCATTTCAAATGCGTCCTTTTCGTACCTGGCAGTAGTCGCCTTTGTTTTTGAGTAGGAGTTCTATGTTTGAACTTTCCTTGACACTCCATAATAAGTCCTTCATTCCATCTACACTTTTTGCTATCAATGTTGTATTGTCTACGTATTTAAAGATTGTTGAAGAAACATTCATCAATTTTGATTTTTTCTTTTTTTCGCAAGTCCAGCCTTCCTGAAAATAGCTTCTGCATATAAATTGAAGAGAAATGGTGACAGGATGCAGTCTTAGGTTATGTGCGCACAGTGCGTTTTTCGCGGCATGTTTGCGCGTTTTTCGGGTGCGTTTTTGGCCTCAAAACTGCATGACTTTGCTTCCCCAGCAAAGTCTATGAGTTTTCATTTTTGCTGTTTTTTTAAACTGCGGTTTTGAGCTTGAAAAAAAAAAAATGGACATGTCAATTCTTTCCTGCGTTTTTCTGCATTTTCCGTCCATACAATGCATTGGAAAAACGCAGCAAAACGCACAGATCAAAAACGCAGCAAAATGCAGCCAAAAACGCACCAAATCGCGGTAAAAACGCATGCATTTTTTGATGCGTTTTTCGACGCAGGTGCGTTTGTGCATTTTTAGCGGCCAGAAACGCACAAAAACGCAACGTCAACAAAACGCAGCATGCGCACATAGCCTTATCTGACGGCTCACTCTGTTTCTAAACTGGATCACTATCTGTGTGTTTGAGAAAGGTCTGTTATGCTAGACTGAAAAATCACTGTGTGGATCTGCACTGGACTATGGAAAAAGCCCATTCTTAGCTTTCATTTCATTTTTGAAGTGTAGAGTTCTTCTTTAAAGTAATTAATTAAGACTGGCATTCCAAAAGCCATTCTTAACGAAGGACAAGCAGGAACAATAAGCACAAAATTCATTAAGAGGCGCACACCAATTAATGAATTTGCCATTTGACTATTCAAAGTGTTTTATGTTAGTTTTCTCTGGCGTAAATGCTTAATAGATCAGCCACTATATCTTAAAGAGTAGAATCCTGCTTGGGCTCCTGACTCCAAAGTCTGCGGTGCACCTAACAATTACTATTCTATATATCCTTTACAATAATTGTGAACAGGGTGCAAATCACCCAATAAATAAGCAAAAAGCTTGGTCATTGGGTGAAATTGTTTTTCAACTTGCTTAAAAATCATTGTTCTTGGTAGTACATCATCTTGTGTATTTAAGAAGTGCTACTGAGAACAATGGTATTTTCCGTGTACAGAAGGCTTGTGTTAATGATCATTCTGGGCGCATGAAGCTTGGTCAGCCTGTGTAAACCGACTGGTTTTTATATAGCCAATCAGCAATCATTTAACACTGTGGGTCTAAATCTTCCTTAAAGCTTCATTCAGACATCCATGTATTAGGCCGGGGCCACACGGGGTGCTAGTGCGATCCTCGCATGACACTCGGCTCATGCTGGCAGCAGAGCAGAGCAGAGTGTCATGTGAGTGTCCCTGCGACTGAGGTCCGACTGTGCGAGTGGACCTCAGCTGCGGGGGGCGGGCCGGCTCTGCGGAGGGGTGGGCCGGTGCTTCGGAGGGGAGGGAGGGATTTCTCTCCCCCTCTCCTCCGTAGCCGGCTATTGCGATTCTCGCTCTGCACTCGCGGTACACCAGTGTACCGCGAGTGCAGTGCGATTTTTTTCTCGCACCATACACTTGAACGGGTGCGAGAGAAAGTCTCGCATTACAGTTGCAGCATGCTGTGATTGTTTTCTCGGTCCGATTAGGGCTGAGTAAATCGCTCATGTGTGCTGACACATAGGCTAATATTGTTCCGAGTGGAATGCGATGTTCTATCGCACTCCATTCGCACCGTTTTTCTCGCCATGTGGCTTAGGCCTTACAGTCCGACTACAAACCATGATGTTCGGACTGGTGGATGAGCTTCAGACCAGAACTTAGCCTAACATATTGGTTTGAGGCTGTCAAGTTTGGGCAGAAGACATGTGGCTAGTCTCTGCATTGAAGTCTGTACTTGGACTGTGATACACAGATCTGAATGAGGGTTAAGCATATATTCACATTTCACAGTTCGGATAATGATTGAATTGTGATCATATCTATTCACATTTTCATACAATGCACGTTCTGGTAAAAGAAAAACCAAACGGGGCAGTTTTTTCTCTGCACCACGCATGAGCATGTGCACTATTTACACGAATTCTGCACTGAAAAAAATGCTAATCTGATCAGTGTCAACCTTGGATTCCTGGCACGGATCCTCTTAGATATATGGGCCATAAACATATCTGTGACCCGAGCACACACCCTAATACACCTCTACGTATTCATTTCTCAATAACAAACAGAAACCATTCATAAAGTTTAATAAATTAGTGATCCACCAACTTGCAGGTTAATCATCAATTGTTTTCATTTAACATGCATAGAAAATAAGGTCCCATTGAGGTTGACCATCAACCTATTATAACCTTAATTACGTGTTCCCTGCAATGGTATACATAAACAAGAATTTATTAGGGGGCAGCAGAAAAGAGGGAAAACCTGAAAACATTTATCAAACTTTCTCCCCCAGGGAAACAGGAAGGCAAGCATGAGCATGCCACATAGCATTTGATATCAACATTATACGTTACATATTAGCCAGAGCCATATAAAAGTCTGACTTACAGCTCATATTTTACCATGACCTCTACTTATCCATGATCAAGAATGTGGAATCAAAAGCAATCAAGTTTTATGTGATACTGTCGGACTAAAACGCAATGTAA
>NC_134353.1:209027701-209165201 GCF_048569485.1 Anomaloglossus baeobatrachus | reverse complement strand
GCGGTCTTGCATTGCTTGACTTAGAGTAACCTAATTTTGCAAGTAAATAGATCTTGCAAAAATTTTATCCTGCAAAACTGTGAAAGTGATGATTGCATGTAATATTAGGTGATTCTTAAATGAGGCCATGAAGGACTACAGTGGTTCAGACCCGCTGAGGTTTTCCGTTGTGTATGCAGCTGGTGGTTTGGGTTGTCCATGAGCTGAGCCTATTGTGAAAGCAGAATTTATTTTATTTTTTTTTACAATAAAGAACATCCTCATAAGAGGGGGTTTACAAGACACAGAATAAAGGGGACATCCTTAGAATGGGCCATTAATATCCATTTGGTGGCATTTCAACTCTGTGCAAAACCGGCAATCATGTGTTTAAAGGGGCATACTACTTCACCATCATTATTCTTAACTTGGAAAACCATTTAATTACTCAGCTTCTCAAGGGCTCACATTCTCAAAATATAGGCACTAAAATTTATTAAACCAGAAATTCCATTTCATACATTGTGTTGCTGTTATCATTTTTCTAAAGTCATCACAAATATGTAGCAGATTAACGGAGACAAGCAAATTAGAGCACTGTACTTTATAAAGTCATGGTGGTCTTTAAATATGATTGCAGAAATAAACTTACAATTCTTAAAAGCCAGCTGAGTACAAAGCTTGCAGTAGAGTAATGGGTGCCATAGTGAAACTTTGGAACTTGTTCATCCTCCCAGGTCTCGTAGCGCTCTGTAAAGTAAGCTGCTCGTTTGGGATTCAGAGCTCCAACCGGCTGAAAGATAGAAAGAGATTCTGTTTTACAAAAAAAACATTGTTACATTTAGGCAAAACCAATTCTAGATTGTTTACCTTAGAGTCCTAACATGGCTAGCAATTATATACATAGTGACAAAGGAGTGACAAGACTGGAGAGATGGCTCCCGAGAGACATCAGCAAGACAACTGAAGATCATAAAGTGACAGACTAAACTCAAAGCTACAAAAAGCAGAATATAATTAATCCCAAGAGGGAATGTTATGCAAGACCGAGACATGAGTCTGCATGGGAAATACTGTTTTAGGCACAAGTATATATCAATATGGTATAGCTTAAGTATATGAAACCTGAAAAAAAAGAAGTGGATGTAGTAAAACAATTGCTGAAAATCTGGGTCTTCTTGGCAAAACCAAGTAATCGAAGCAAAATCTCCAATAACCTTTACCGCAAAACATACCAAGAGTCCAGAGGCCCAGGATATTGAGAACTACAAAAGGCTTTACCCACTAAAGGGGTACTTGGGGTAGAGAACATTTTTTATACTGTCCATGCACTCAAATTATAAAGATGAGATACCCAGTGCAGTTCTATTATTCTCACAACACTTGTAATTCAGTGTGACAGGAGCTGCTCCCCCTCCCCTGTAAAGATTACAGCTGTAAACTTTCTCTAAACGTGCTTTTATGGCAAGTGTAATTAATAAGCTTGGCACATAGCCTTCAACCCTGCATAGCCACTGTTTTTGCTATTTTTAGAAATATGATAACTGGTTCCACAGATTACCCATGCTGTTAGAAGAATAGCATGTGAAAGAACAAGTCAGGCAAGGAGGGATAAGCGCGGCGGAGGGATGAGCGCGGTGGAGGGACGAGCACGGCGGAGGGACGAGCGCGGCGGAGGGACGAGCGCGGCGGAGGGACGAGCGCGGCGGAGGGACGAGCGCGGCGGAGGGACGAGCGCGGCGGAGGGATTTCTCCCCATCGGCCAAATTGCGGCTGAACGGTATCTTACCAGCCTCCTTTAATATATCTAATGGGACTACTCAGGGCTGTCCCTTGTCCCCCCTAATCTCTATATTAATCATTGCGCCCTTTCTTCGACATATTCATAGCAACATTGGTGGAGTTAAAATTCTCTCTGCTACACACAAAATTGCGGCCTATACCCACCCCAGAATCTCTTTCCCTAATCTGATAACGGAATTTCGAAGATAATAATGCCTATATAATTTCAAGATTAATTCTTTCAAAATCAGAGGCTTTGGATGTTGGTCCCCCCCCATCCCTGCTTGTGAGTCATCTTAGAAGAACTTTTAGTTTTAAATCGGCAACACAGACACTAAACTACCTGGGAATAAAGATTACTGCATCTCTTCTGTTATATCAGTGGACTTCTCAAGGTCAGTCGGGCGAATTGGGATAGGTGGTCCAAATCTCCCTTCACCTGGTTGGAAAGATGTCAAATCTTCAAAATGAGGATTCTCCAGAGAATCTTATATTTATTGCAGGCCCTTCCTATCGCAATCCCATCAGCTTTCTTTAAAACAATAAATGCAATTCAGACGAACTTTGTTTGGGGCAATAAGGGAGGCAGGATAAAATGCTCTCTCCTGTGTAGATCTAAATCGGAGGAAAGCATTGACTTACCGAATCTTAAGTTACACCATTGTGCATGCCATTTAGCATGGATTGTGGACTGGTGTAGAAACAAATGCAATAAGGCATGGGTCCAGATAGAACAGAGCTTTTCAGACTCATCATTGTGCACTTTCCCTTGGGCTGCCTAGGCCGCCCCTAACGCTTTGAAAACGCACCCAACAAATCGGGCCTACACTGAAAATGTGACTGGAGTCGTGTGTGCAGGGTAGCGATCCCCCCTCTCTTATCTTACACCGATAATTAGCCACCCAGGTTTCAGCCCGGGCTCTTCTGACCCTGTTTATAAGATATGGAGCAGAGCGAGCTTTGACAAAGTGGCTGGTTGGGGTGGAGACATGGACTGGCCCTCACTTGCTGACTTGAATAATGCCTCAGACTCAATCCCATTGGGGAGCTGGAGGAGCTCTCAGATGAAAAATTTTCTAAACACTTCCCCCCCCCCCCAGGACATAGTTCTTGTCAGAAAGGACACTTTTTGAACATACATACTTGGGGTCGGGACCCATTCGACACTCACTTTCAATGTCTTACGCCCTGCTGATCTCACCCCCAGACTAACTATCCCCATTATTCATCCTGCAACGGGAAAGTGAGTTAGGTGTAGCACCCCTGAGGTATCAGGAGCCACAAAATGTAACCTGTGGAAACCCAAACCCCGGAATATCCGTGCCAGTCAACACACCAGCACCCTCAGGCCACACATACAAAACCTCAATTCCAGACTGGGATACTGCCTAGCAACAGGTAAAAGGGAGGGGCACTTATTGGCTAATTGCCACCCAATCTATAGGTAGAGACCCAGGAAGGGGACGGGCCAGTTGTCAGTTGGGAAGATGGTGGGAAGAAGTGTTGAGAAAGAAGTCAAGGTGGAAGTAGAGAGTTGAGAGTGAAAGTACAGAAAGAAGGGAAAAGACCTGAAGTAACAACGGTACTCTGTAACAGGGGTGAGGAACTGTGGAGTAAGAAACCAGGACTCCAGGAACCGTGGGTTACCTGTGGAAGTGTAATACTCCAGGAACCGCGTGACGCCTGTGGAAGTCTGGATCAAGGTTCACAGGACTCAGCACAAGGCGGGGTGCAGACCCTAGGATAGCGGGACACCTTTATGGTCAACTGTTAATTCTGCCAGGTGAGGGAATCTCCAGGGTCCCTCACCAACCCAAAGAGTCTGAAGCATGAGCAGCAAAGAGGGGACGAGGGATTGAACCCCTTAAATAGTCCAGGCTGCCTGCAATATGACCAAGACTGAAACAGAGGGGTTCCCCAGAAGCTCTAGGCCATGGGAACCCAATACAAATAAGTGTGCACGGAGGACAGCTAACCCAGGTCACAGCTGGCACGGAGAACAAGGGGAGCGGGAACACCTGTAACCAGCACCACCGGGTCCAGGTACCAGCCACAAGTAAAAGGCAAGTTGAAACTGCAATACTGGTGTGGACTGTTTCCTTCTCGCCTCTGTACCCGTACACCGACTGTCCCCTACCATCGCCTTATCATCCACTGCTGGGGCCTAACCTTGCTTGCGGAGGGCCCAAAACACCTAAGCTGCACTACTCCACCAGCCCCAGCAGACCCTGCAGCGGCGGCCTCAATAACCTGGCTGCACACCGCAAGTGGCGTAGTCGAGAACTTCTTTATTTTTATTTCCTTTTAATTTTTCATCCCTTTTGTTATCAGACCGACCCCCAGGGTCACGGAACTAGGCATCAGCAGTGACCATGACTGTTCCCCCCCTCCCCTGGGCACCACATGCCCGGGACCGAGTACCCCATAGCCCTGGGGTGTCACATAGGCATAACCTTTTCTGCGGAGCAACGATCCAGGATTTTTAGTCTGGCCCATAAAATGTCTATTAGCTCAAGATTGCAAGAGGCGAATTACAAACTCCTCGTGCGCTGATACAGGGTCCCCTCTTGACTACATTCAATGTTTCCTGTAGTATATCTGGTGTGTTGGCGGTGCAGCGGGGCACTTTCCTGCATATCTTTTGAGACTGTAGCATTCTGCAGCCCTTCTGGACTAAAGTAAGTCAAATTACTTGCCCATTATAGGGTTTTACGGGAGAAATGGGTCCTGCATTGTATCTACTTCAACAAAGTGAGATGGCATTGTTTTAATACAAACAATCCCACTTAAGATTTATGATTATGGCAGCCCATTCAGGTGTCCCTTTAACCCCTTCAGCCCCCGGGCACTTTCCGTTTTTGCGTTTTTGCTCCCCTTCTTTCGTGAACCGTAACGTTTTTATTTTTCCATCAATCTTGCCATGTAAGGGCTTGTTTTTTGTGGGATGAGTTGTACTTTTAAATTAAACCATAAGTTTTACCATATAGTGTAAACTGGAAAACGGCAAAAAAATTCCAAGTGCGGAAAAATTGCAAAAAAAGTGTGATCGTACAATAGTTTTTGGGATATTTTATTCACTGTGTTCACTACAATGGTAAAACGGATGTCTCTATGTGATGCCTCAGGTCAGTGCGAGTTTGTAGACACCAAACATGTATAGGTTTACTTGTGTCTAAGGGGCTAAAAAAATTCACAAACTTGTCCAAAAAAGTGGCACATGTTTTGCGCCATTTTCCAAAACCTGTAGCGTTCTCATTTTTCGGGATCTGAGGCTCAGTGATGGCTTTTTTTTGCGTCTCGACCTGATGTTTTTAACGGTACCATTTTTGCGCAGATGTTGCATTTTGATCGCCTGTTATTGCATTTTGCGGCGACCAAAAAACATAATTTTGGCATTTGGAATTTTTTTGCCGCTACGCCATTTACTGATCAGATTAATTGATTTCATATTTTGATAGATCGGGCATTTCTGAACGTGGCAATACCAAATATGTGTATATTTTTTTAACCCCTTAATTTTCAATGGGGGGGAAAGGGGGGTGATTTGAACTTTTAGGTTTTTTTATTTTTTAAAACTTTTTTTTTTACTTTTTTTTTTATTTTACTAGTCCCCCTAGTTGGCTATAGCGATCAGCAATCCGATCGCTCTGCACTATCTGCAGATCACAGCTACAGAGCTGAGAACTGCAGATTTGGTGCTTTACTTTCAATGCCGGCAGTATTCCGGCATTGAGAGGAAGTGAGTCATGTTAGCTACAGGCGTCATCACATGACCTTGTGCTACCATGGCAACCACCAAAAGTCACGTGATCATGTCACGTGACTTCCGGTGGGGGCGGAGTAAGTGACTGTCATGGCGGCGCGCATATACATATCACTGTCAAATTTTGGCAGCGATATGTAAGGGGTTAATGGCCGCGGGTGGAAGCGATTCCACCCGAGGCTAGCAGGCACACATGTAAGCTGTTGAAAACAGGGGGCGGGGCTTAACGGCACACGATCCATGACGTACCCAGTACGTAGGGGGTTAAATTAGAGGAATGTCTGGCTCTCTGGATTTCGAGTGTCAATGACATTATGCACATTGAGGACGTGACTTCTTTGATCCACGACACCTATGACAAGTTTTGGGCCACTTGGTATTACTGGCTTGACTTTCAGCAAATAGTCAAATAGAAAGAGGCACTGAGATAAGCTAGGGGTTGTGTCTGCTTGTAGACGCTCCTCCCTTATGCCCCCACCTGGCAGACCCCTCCCTCCTTTTTTTTTTCCCCTCTTCTCTTTCTTCCTTCTCTTCTCACTTGCTTAGTTCTCCTCCCCTGCCTATTTCTTTTCTCTTCCTTCTGGATTGGCTTCTTCTCTCCCCTGTCTACCGTATGGCAGGGTTTTTTCACATCCTGGTAAAAATCTTGTTGACAACCCATTGTATAACAAACTTTCTCTCCTGTGATAGTTTGTGAACTGTAAGTAATCTTTACTTTACAATGCGATCTAACGCTGTATGTTTTGTCATTGTTGTCAACAAAGCAAAAAAAAAAAAAATACAAAGTATACAGACAAAAAAGCTAGGAATCACAGCTGTTGGTTTCTGCAAAGAAAAGCATTTCCCTGCCTATTGAAAATCTTGTATTACCTCACAGAAAGAACCAGCTGTGCTGTCCATATACTCTATTTTTGATTCCTTCTCAAATTATTTTTAATATAAAATAGATTAATTAAATTGTACTTTGGTTGTTGGACCTCTTTAAATAAAGGCATTTAAAGGGTTATTCCCATTTCCAAGATCCTATCCCAATATGTAGTAGGTGTAGTAATAATAATAATAATAATAATAATAAATGCCTCCACTTAGAAATGTAGTATAGTTCTCTTGATTGGCTATGTCACTTACCTCATGTGCAAGACATTACAATAGCTCAGCAAGCCTACATTATACCCTGCATATGTCTACTGATCTGATCAGCAGTCATGTGCAGCTAACAGGCATGGGTGGAGCAGAGATCTTTTATCCACCCATGCTTGTTAACTCCTTAGATCACACTGCCAAAGTGACAGCGAGATTAAGGTGCTCCGGTGGGGATTACTCTGTTCCTAGTCTCCATCAAAGGCCAGTGATGTGCTCAAGGGGTGCCAAAAGGCTGTCATGACAACGTGAGGTCAGTTGATGACCCCAGTCACTGTCATGACTCACTTCCTGTGAATGCTGGCGAATTGTCGACGTTCATAGGAACACAGCATTTCTGTTGATCAGAATGGTTCTGAAGCATTGCTCTGATCAGCAGAAATGATCGGATACTGTAAAATCAAGAAATGTAAAAAAAAGATTTAAAAAATATGACCCTTCCCCCCCCCCCACTTCCATATAAAAGTGCAAATCACCCCTCTTTGGCCATATTGAAAATAAAACAAAAAAGTACACATTTTTGTTAAAATATAAAATCCATTGATCTGATTGGCATCTACCCAAAAATAGTATGATTAAAAAAAGACGCACAAGACGCAAAAAAGAAACAAAACTATCGCCGACTCCCAGATCCCCAAAAATGAGAACGCTACGGGTCTTAGAAAATGGCAATTTTTTTTCACCACTTAGATTAAAGTAAATCTATACATGCATGGTATCTATGAACTCGCACTGACCTGTGGAATCATATTACTAGGTCAGTTTTACCATTTAGTAAACATGGTAAGTAAAAAAAAAAATAATAATTTTGTGATTGCACCTTTTTTGCAATTTCACCGTACTTGGAATTTTTTCCCGTTTTCCAGTACAATATGGGACAGAATGAATGGTGTCATTCAACGGTGCAATTAAAAATAAAAAAATGAATAGATCTTGTAACAAGGGGAGGAAAAATAGCTGGGTAGTAAAGGGGTTAAACTATGCACTGGGAAAACGGCTCAATGTATATTATAGGCCATGTGTGCATTTAGCCTTAAGCTGGGTTTACACACTGCAACATCGCAAACAACATCGCTGTAACGTCATCGGTTTTGTGACGTTACAGCGACCTCCCCAGCGACATTGCAGTGTGTGAAACCTATCAGCGACCTGGCCCCTGCTGTGAAGTTGTGATCGCTACAAATCGTTCAGGACCATTCCTAGGTCCTTTGTTTCCCGCTGTGCAGCATGCATCGCTAGCAAGTTTCAGTGTGTAAAGGGGACTTTCCAGCGACTCCGCGGCTCTGTCTGTGTAGCGTCCTGATTAGCGGTCACCGGTGAAGGATTCACCGGTGACCGCTAATCCCCCGAGTGACTGAAGTGTCCCCCCCTCTCTCATACTCACCGATCCCCGGCTCTGCACGGCGTTCACTCTGCTCCAGCGGCTTTTCCTTTTTTGAAAAAGCCGGCCGCTCATTAAACAATCTCGTATTCCCTGCTTTTCCCCGCCCACCGGTAAATATGATTGGTTGCAGTGAGACACGCCCACACGCTGAGTGACAGCTGTGTCACTGCACCCAATCACAGCAGCCGTTGGGCGTGTCTATACTGTGCAGTAAAATAAATAAATAAATAATTAAAAAATCCGGCGTGAGGTCCCCCCCAATTTTAATACCAGCCAGATAAAGCCATACGGCTAAAGGCTGGTATTCTCAGGATGGGGAGCTCCACGTTATGGGGAGCCCCCCAGCCTAACAATATCAGCCAGCAGCCGCCCAGAATTGCCGCATACATTAGATGCGACAGTTCTGGGACTGTACCCGGCTCTTCCCGATTTGCCCTGGTGCGTTGGCAAATCGGGGTAATAAGGAGTTATTGGCAGCCCATAACTGCCAATAAGTCCTAGATTAATCATGTCAGGCGTCTCCCCGAGATTCCTTCCATGATTAATCTGTAAATTACAGTTAAAAAACACACACCCGAAAAATCCTTTATTAGAAATAAAAAACACTAACAAATTCCCTCATTACCAATTTATTACCCACAACAAAGCCCTCCTTGTCCGGCGTAATCCACGGTCCTCCAACGTCGCATCCAGCTCTGCTGCATGCAGGTGACAGGAGCAGCAGAAGACACAGCCGCTCCTGTCACCTGCACGCAGCTAATGAAGAGAGCCGTGTGATCGGCTGAGCTGTCACTGAGGTTACCTGGATCCAGCGGTGGATCCAGCGATGGCTGCGGGTAACCTCAGTGACAGCTCAGCTGATCGCGCTACTCACCGCCGCTCCGGTCAGCTCCACGCAGCAAATGAGGTGAGTAGCGCGATCAGCTGAGCTGTCACTGAGGTTACCCGCGGCCACCGCTGGATCCAGGTAACCTCAGTGACAGCTCAGCCGATCACACGGCTCTCTTCATTAGCTGCGTGCAGGTGACAGGAGCGGCTGTGTCTTCTGCTGCTCCTGTCACCTGCATGCAGCAGAGCTGGATGCGACGCTGGAGCATGCTGGATTACGCCGGACAAGGAGGGCTTTGTTGTGGGTAATAAATTGGTAATGAGGGAATGTGTTTGTGTTTTTAATTTCTAATAAAGGATTTTTTCGGGTGTGTGTGTGTTTTACTGTCACTTACAGATTAATCATGGAAGGAATCTCGGGGAGACGCCTGACATGATTAATCTAGGACTTATTGGCAGCTATGGGCTGCCAATAACTCCTTATTACCCCGATTTGCCAACGCACCAGGGCAAATCGGGAAGAGCCGGGTACAGTCCCAGAACTGTTGCATCTAATGTATGCGGCAATTCTGGGCGGCTGCTGACTGATATTGTTAGGCTGGGGGGCTCCCCATAACGTGGGGCTCCCCATCCTGAGAATACCAGCCTGCAGCCGTATGGCTTTATCTAACTGAATAGGATAACTGAAGTGAGCACTAATATATATATATATATGAGTGCAAGCCAAAAATACATACTATATATAGGAATAAGGCTGCACATCAAACTTAGATAATGGTATAATGCCTCAAGCATATGGAAAAATATTGGAATATACAATGAAAAATGCTACTTGCTAATTTGAACATGTGAATAATGAATTGCATACCTGCCATGAATATTAGGAAAAAGGAGATATTTAGCAATCGCATTGATCAATGTAACTGAGCCCCAAGGCCTCGTCAAGGCATATCTCTATATTGGGGTCCCTAGCTCTGTGACCCTAACTGTGTGTCATCTCATTGCAATTAAAAACTGCAATGGGTGGAGAGGGGTAACTAAGGACTTTCTTATATAGGAGATGGAAAAAACATGGCCGAAAGGGGCGGAGCTGTGTTCACATTCAGAAAAAAACTACATATAACTGAATAGGATAACTGAAGTGAGCACTAATATATATATATATATGAGTGCAAGCCAAAAATACATACTATATATAGGAATAAGGCTGCACATCAAACTTAGATAATGGTATAATGCCTCAAGCATATGGAAAAATATTGGAATATACAATGAAAAATGCTACTTGCTAATTTGAACATGTGAATAATGAATTGCATACCTGCCATGAATATTAGGAAAAAGGAGATATTTAGCAATCGCATTGATCAATGTAACTGAGCCCCAAGGCCTCGTCAAGGCATATCTCTATATTGGGGTCCCTAGCTCTGTGACCCTAACTGTGTGTCATCTCATTGCAATTAAAAACTGCAATGGGTGGAGAGGGGTAACTAAGGACTTTCTTATATAGGAGATGGAAAAAACATGGCCGAAAGGGGCGGAGCTGTGTTCATATATATATGAATATATATATATTAGTGCTCACTTCAGTTATCCTATTCAGTTATATGTAGTTTTTTTCTGAATGTGAACACAGCTCCGCCCCTTTCGGCCATGTTTTTTCCATCTCCTATATAAGAAAGTCCTTAGTTACCCCTCTCCACCCATTGCAGTTTTTAATTGCAATGAGATGACACACAGTTAGGGTCACAGAGCTAGGGACCCCAATATAGAGATATGCCTTGACGAGGCCTTGGGGCTCAGTTACATTGATCAATGCGATTGCTAAATATCTCCTTTTTCCTAATATTCATGGCAGGTATGCAATTCATTATTCACATGTTCAAATTAGCAAGTAGCATTTTTCATTGTATATTCCAATATTTTTCCATATGCTTGAGGCATTATACCATTATCTAAGTTTGATGTGCAGCCTTATTCCTATATATAGTATGTATTTTTGGCTTGCACTCATATATATATATATATTAGTGCTCACTTCAGTTATCCTATTCAGTTATATGTAGTTTTTTTCTGAATGTGAACACAGCTCCGCCCCTTTCGGCCATGTTTTTTCCATCTCCTATATAAGAAAGTCCTTAGTTACCCCTCTCCACCCATTGCAGTTTTTAATTGCAATGAGATGACACACAGTTAGGGTCACAGAGCTAGGGACCCCAATATAGAGATATGCCTTGACGAGGCCTTGGGGCTCAGTTACATTGATCAATGCGATTGCTAAATATCTCCTTTTTCCTAATATTCATGGCAGGTATGCAATTCATTATTCACATGTTCAAATTAGCAAGTAGCATTTTTCATTGTATATTCCAATATTTTTCCATATGCTTGAGGCATTATACCATTATCTAAGTTTGATGTGCAGCCTTATTCCTATATATAGTATGTATTTTTGGCTTGCACTCATATATATATATATATTAGTGCTCACTTCAGTTATCCTATTCAGTTATATGTAGTTTTTTTCTGAATGTGAACACAGCTCCGCCCCTTTCGGCCATGTTTTTTCCATCTCCTATATAAGAAAGTCCTTAGTTACCCCTCTCCACCCATTGCAGTTTTTAATTGCAATGAGATGACACACAGTTAGGGTCACAGAGCTAGGGACCCCAATATAGAGATATGCCTTGACGAGGCCTTGGGGCTCAGTTACATTGATCAATGCGATTGCTAAATATCTCCTTTTTCCTAATATTCATGGCAGGTATGCAATTCATTATTCACATGTTCAAATTAGCAAGTAGCATTTTTCATTGTATATTCCAATATTTTTCCATATGCTTGAGGCATTATACCATTATCTAAGTTTGATGTGCAGCCTTATTCCTATATATAGTATGGCTTTATCTGGCTGGTATTAAAATAGGGGGACCGCACGCCGGATTTTTTAATTATTTACTTATTTTACTGCACAGTATAGACACGCCCACCGGCTGCTGTAATTGGGTGCAGTGACACAGCTGTCACTCAGCGTGTGGGCGTGTCTCACTGCAACCAATCACATTTGCCGGTGGGCGGGGAAAGCAGGGAATACGAGATTGTTTAATGAGCGGCCGGCTTTTTCAAAAAAGGAAAAGCCGCCGGAGCAGTGTGAACGCCGTGCAGCGCCGGTGATCGGGGATCGGTGAGTATGAGAGAGGGGGGGAAATCACCAGCAAATGAGGTGAGTAACGCGATCAGCTGAACTGTCACTGAGGTTACCCGCGGCCACTGCTGCATCCACCGCTGGATCCAGGTAACCTCAGTGACAGCTCAGCCGATCACACGGCTCTCTTCATTAGCTGCGTGCAGGTGACAGGAGCGGCTGTGTCTTCTGCTGCTCCTGTCACCTGCATGCAGCAGAGCTGGATGCGACGTTGGAGGACCGTGGATTACGCCGGACAAGGAGGGCTTTGTTGTGGGTAATAAATTGGTAATGAGGGAATGTGTTTGTGTTTTTTATTTCTAATAAAGGATTTTTCGGGTGTGTGTTTTTTAACTGTAATTTACAGATTAATCATGGAAGGAATCTCGGGGAGACGCCTGACATGATTAATCTTGGACTTATTGGCAGCTATGGGCTGCCAATAACTCCTTATTACCCCGATTTGCCAACGCACCAGGGCAAATCGGGAAGAGCCGGGTACAGTCCCAGATCTGTCGCATCTAATGAATGTGGCAATTCTGGGCGTCTGCTGGCTGATATTGTTAGGCTGGGGGGCTCCCCATAACGTGGGGCTCCACATCCTGAGAATACCAGCCTGCAGCAGTATGGCTTTATCTGGCTGGTATTAAAATAGGGGGGGACCGCACGCCGGATTTTTTAATTATTTATTTATTTACACGGCACACAGAGCCGCGCGGCATTAAATGAAGTCGGGTGACGTTCTCCTGCTGTCCCCAACGACCAGCTAGTCGCTCTGCAGGTCCGGATCGCTGTTAGGTCGTTGGCCAGGTCTGCCTGTTTGACAGCTCACCAGAGACTTTGTAGCGATCCCGGCTAGGTTGAGATCGCAGGTTGGATCGCTAGAAAGTCTCAGTGTGTAAACCCAGCATTACTGTAAGGACGTGCAAACAGCACACTTATCTACATCCTTTTAACTATAGCAAAGGGGCTATCCTGACAGGCAAGTAGTTGCTTAATTCCCACCTCTTCTGCTCACAGATCACTTATGCCAACGATCCTGCTGCTTGCTTTGACTTCAAGTCAACAAAGCAGCTCTTCCTCCTTCGGACTGCACTGTCGGTAAAGCTGGGTTCACACATAGCGACAGCGACAACGACATCGCTGTTACGTCACCATTTTCTGTGACATAACAGCGACCTTGTAAGTCGCTGTTATGATCGCTGCTTAGCTGTCAAACACAGCAGAAGCAGCAGCGATCATAACGTTGCTACATGTGCAGAGAGCAGGGAGCCGCGCACACTGCTTAGCGCTGGCTCCTTGCTCTCCTAGCTACAGTACACATCGGGTTAATTAACCCGATGTGTACTGCAGCTACATGTCACAGTGCAGAGAGCAGGGAGCCGCGCACACTGCTTAGCGCTGGCTCCTTGCTCTCCTAGCTACAGTACACATAGGGTTAATTAACCGATGCGTACTGCAGCTACATGTGCACAGAGCAGGAGCCGGCACTAGTAGCAAGAGCGGCGGAGGCTGGTAACGAAGGTAAATATCGGGTAACCAGGGAAAGGTCTTCCCTTGGTTACCCGATGTTTACAGTGGTTACAGCTTTCCGCAGCTGCCAGACGCCGGCTCCTGCTCCCTGCTCGCTTCATTTCGACACTCTCTCGCTGTCACACACAGCGATGTGTGCTTCACAGCGGGAGAGCGACGACGAAAAAATGAAGCAGGACATTCAGCAACGAGCAACGACCTCACAGCAGGGGCCAGGTCGTTGCTGGATGTCACACACAGCGACGGGACGTCGCTGCAACGTCACAGAAAATGGTGACGTAGCAGCAACGTCGTTGTCGTCGTCGCTGTGTGTGACACCACCTTAAGGGATGACTGGATGACTGCCGAAGTCATGCTATCTGACAGCTGGCTCCCAAGTGTCAAGAAGAACAGGCAGGTAGTTGCTAAGTTCTTAAGCCCATAGGAAAAAAAATAGAATAGGCCTGGAAAATCCCTTTAAGTGGCCAAAACTTTAGATATCCATCAATCAATTGGTGGTCAGTTATCGCTCCCTATTATTCCCCATGCAGAGGAATGCTTGGCTGAGTGCTCCTGTGTTCTCAATGAGAAAGTTCTGGAAAACAAAAGTATTTGTAGTTTGAAATCCAACAAGCGGAATCATTCTCTTCTGCAACAGTACCTGTTGGAGAACTATCAGGAGGCCACCACACAAATTAGACTGCCAACTGATTCTGCGGACAATGGCAGAAAAGGATGACATTAGTATAATGTGTCTGGGAGCCTTTGGGTATAGTAGAAAACTGTGTTCTCTCTGGGGCGGAGGCGTTCTGGCGATACTGTTGACAACTATAAGGGTAAGAATGCACTTTGCTTTTTACCTGCTTTTTCAACTGCAGCGTTTAATGCCAAAATGGATGTGTTTTGCTTTTCAAGCAAAGTCTATGGGAATTTGGTTTTCTAAACCGCACTATGCAGTTCAAACTGCAGCCTTTTTGTTGCAGAACTTTGGTCAAAAACTCAGCTTTGCAGTGCAAAACCCAAATGGCAAAAACAATTGCTGAGAAACAGATGTAGGCTATGTAGTATAGCCGGCATCAGCCACATTGGAGATAGCTCAGTTCCTGAAGTCGGATCAGATTCAACCAGTTTTTGGGTGCAAAAAAAACAAAAAACAAAATTGAAGGCCACAGAACAAAAAAAACCATATCACAGCAAAGTAGAAAAAGAAAATGGAGCGTGAGCTAGTAAAAATACAAAGGAGCATAGTGTGTAAGCTAAAGAAATCAATCGTTTTACAGTTTATAATTTTACTGATGATCAAGATAGAAGTTAGTAAAGTATATAATTGATATTACATGGAAAAAACAAACTAAATGGAATCTGTGAGAAATTTTACCATATGTACATGTTCAGACAGACCGATCCAGCTTGCAGGTCACAAAGCCATTTATTTACAGTATTTTTGATGTTCACAATAGTCTTAGCAGGTGATGGCGGCTGTGTCTGCCGTGTGAATTACAGTATATAGGAAACATAGATTTTTTTTTTCTCTATGGGCTGAGCTTTATATTTGCTGAATGAAAATCTAAATGGTGTTACGTCTACTTTAAGGCTGTGTGTGCACAAGCTGCGTTTTTTGTTTTTTTTTGTTTTATGATGTGTTTTTTTCTTGCAGATTTTAATCAATATGCAAGGGAAAACGCATCCCAGCAAAGTCTATGAGAATCCTGAAGTGCTCTGCACATGTCGCAGATTTTTTCTTTGCAGATTTTAATGCAGAAAAAAAACTACACCAAACAATTGACATGTCAATATTTTCTGCATTTTTTCCAGCATAAATATGCATGGAAAAAAACCACAAAACTGCAGCAAAAAAGTGCTTTTTTCCCCTACAACGTTCTTCTGCCAAGATGCAGTTTTAGGTGCAGAAAATCTGCAAACAAATCTGCAACGTGGGAACATACCCTAACTTTGCCACCGTTTTGTACTTTTTAATAAAGTATCTCCATGAATAATTATTTGATTTTTGATCATTTTTGTCTCTTTTTGATTGGGTTTACACGCATACCCCATCCGTTAGGTCTTCGCATGGGCCACAGCCGATGCATATTATCTGACCACCATCTACATAATTTTTTTTTGCATCTATTGTTGGTTCTTCTTGAGTAATTTATATATCTATGTAAAGCAGTGATGTAGAATATAGGCCTTTAATATAATACTGAAGGATTCTGTAAGTAACCCAACGCCGAGACCTTGGGTATGGGTAAAGGTCCAGTCACACTAAGCAACTTACCAGCGATCCCAACAACGATAGGGATCGCTGGTAAGTTGCTAGGAGGTTGCTGGTGAGCTGTCACACTGCGACGCTCCAGCGATCCCACCAGCAACCTGACCTGGCAGGGATCGCTGGAGCGTGGCTACACGAGTTGCTGGTGAGCTCACCAGCAACCAGTGACCAGCCCCCAGTCTCCTAGTTACAGCACACATCAGGTTAATTAACCCGATGTGTGCTGCAGCTAAATGTGCACAGAGCAGGGAGCAGCGCACACTGCTTAGTGCTGGCTCCTTGCTCTCCTAGCTACAGCACACATCAGGTTAATTAACCTGATGTGTCCTGCAGCTAGCTACATGTGCACAGAGCAGGAGCCGGCAGCACAGGCAGTGAGAGCGGAGGAGGCTGGTATCAAAGGTAAATATCGGGTAACCAAGGACAGGGCTTCTTGGTTACCCGATGTTTACATTAGTTACCAGCCTCAGCAGAAGCTGGCTCCCTGCTCACTGCACATTAGTTGTTGCTGTCTCGCTGTCACACACAGCGATGTGTGCTTCACAGCAGGACAGCAACAACTAAAAAATGGCCCAGAACATTCAGCAACAACCAACGACCTCACAGCAGGGGCCAGGTTGTTGCTGGATGTCACACACAGCAACATCGCTAGCAACGTCACAAAAGTTGTTCGTTACCAGCGATGTTGCTAGCGATGTTGCTTAGTGTGACGGGGCCTTTAGTTATAGGATACATGCTGCAACCATCAGTCTGCACAGCAGGGAGTTAATGGGAAATAGAATAAATACTAAAATGCAATTCTCCCCGCAGCATTTTAACAAATGACTATGTGCCTCCGAGCTCTTGAACTACGCACCCACCTCTAATCAATGGTTATAGAATTACGCTTCTTGGAGATACCACTAAAACCAATTAGGACTGATTTTGTTGCCTCTTGTGAAAACAGCAGCCTGCGCCGATCGATGTGGCCACAGAACCTGCACTATTGATTCCTGATGTAATTGGTATAGTTCCGTTTCTCATGCCGGCTACAACATTCTTCAAACCCTCATTTACAACTGAAGAAAAAAAAATAACAAAAAAGCAAAAAATCCACGTTCTGTAGCTAAAAAAAATAATAAGTATAGAGTAAAATGGTATAGCGGTCTGTGACAATGACACACTATCCGCTTACTCAGAGGACTTACAGTGGGAATACACACTCTGAATTATACATAACATGAATGCACTGATTTATTGTGGTAATAACATCCACCTCATTAAAAGATTCTGCTTTGCTGCAGTCGGAGGGCTACACATTGTTTACTGCTAGAAATTAATGGCAGGGCAGAGAAAATAGTGCAAGCCCTCCAACAATAGATCTGCAGTGACAGAGCCGTACATCATCGCTTCCTTAGAAGAAAATGGAGACAATGTATTGGGCTAATACATTTTACAGAGCCGGCCTGGATTTTCCTGACAACTCTTATAAAAGATGAGGCCATTCCGCTATGTTTTAATAAACCGTAAAAGCAGTTTACTAAGCTCCAGTGCCGTACACGGAATCAAGCCACACTATAAATATTTTAGGCTGCCTAATTAAACTTTTTTTTTGCTTAATTAGGGAGGCAAAAATCAGGAGTGGAGGCTTGGGATACAATTAATTGATAATAACATATTAGAGAATATCAATTAACTGTTTATTTCCTTGCACTAAGTGGATGCTTAATTGCGACTCCTCTTGGGGAATGTTTCCAGGTAACTAGTACATGATACAGCAACGTTGTCAGCCCGTCATTGATCACGCCTGCTCATTAATACTGTTTTACCAACGGAGGTTACAACCAAAGAACTGCAAAACCCAAATTACCCCCAAATCAGAGGAAAGTCACAACTGTACGCTAAAGTCATTTTAATAGTTGATATTCTATTGACCAATTATGAAATATTAGGGGATTATCTGATGAACAAAACACATTTTCAATGAGTGAATAGATTGAAGCCTTGTTCAACGTCTGTTAAATAAAGCTGAATGCAGCTACAATGAAGGTATCTCCTTGGATTTGGCATCATTGGCATGGATCACACCATTTTTGAACAAATTGTGAAGATTGCTAGTGTGCGAGAATACACACTCTCTAATCACCAATTTATTAACCCCCAAAACACCCAGGTCCGACGTAATCTGCAGGAGGTCCCACGAAGAGTCCAGCTCTGCTACATCTGAAGACACAGCGTGTGGCCATAGAACAATGACTGCCTGCTGTAAGTGAGCTTCAGGCAGAGAATTCGCTGCAGCGATCAGCAGTGACATCACTGAGGTTAGTTGCGGTCACAGCTGGAGGTTCCCAAGGTCCTCCAGATATGACATGTAATCTGACCTCAGGTGAATTCATAAAACTCAGTGACCTGAGGTCCAACTGTGACCGCAACTAACCTGAGTGACATAACCACTAATCGTGTGGCTCAGTCACTGCCTGAAGCCCACACCGGGCAAGCATTGTTTTCTAGCTGCTCGGTGTCACTTTATATGTAGCAGAGCTTGGATCGTCATGGAACCTCATGTGAATTACATCAGACCTGGGTCTTTTGGGGTTATAAAAGGGGTGAAAGAGGGTAGTTTTTGTCATTTCAAATAAAGGATTTTTTCGGTGTTTGTGTTTTTTTTCACTTACAGATTAGTAATTGAGGGGGTCTCATAGATGATTCCCATTATCAATCCAGGGCTTAGTGGCAGCTGTGAGCTGACATCAACTCCTTATTATCCTGATTGCCACCGCACCAGGGCAATCGGGATGACCCGGGAAAAAAGTTCCAGGAGTGTCGCTTCTAATGGATGTGATAATCCTGGGCGGCTGCAGGCTGCTATCTTTAGGCTGGGGGGCAAAAACCATGAGTCTCCCAAGCCTAAGAATACCAGCCCCCAGCTGTCAGGCTTCATCTTAGTTGGGTATCAAAATTTGGTGGACTGCAGGCCATTTTAAAAAAATAAGTAAGCCGCAGCATGCAGTTCCTCTTATGTTGATACACAGCCAAAATAAGCGCAAGGCTAGGGGCTGCAGCCTGTAGCTGTAAGCTTTATCTGGGTATCATAATATGGGGGGATCCTACGCCAAATTTATTTATTTTTATAATCACAATAAACCCACGCAGAAAAGGCCTGTGATTAGAAGCGTCAGACAGGCTGTCACACAGGTCGGGTGCGCTGTCTGACTATAACCAATCACAGACTCTGGTGAGTGGGGTAAGCAGTGAATATGCAAGAGACTAATGAGTGGCCCTGGAAGGAGAAAAAGAGGCAGTGAGATCAGTTACAGTTGCGCCGGAGAATCGGTAAGTATAGAGCGCTTAGTCCAATCCCCCTATCGTTTCTGCCACCATTTTTAAGGGCCAGATTCTGGCCCTCAATACAGTTATATCTGGCCAAATATCCGGGATCATATTCGGTCCAGAACGTTTTTTTTTTTTTTGTTATTTTTTTAACCCGGTTAGACCCGCCTATCCTGGGTAACGGAGAGCCCTAATTGCGGTACAATAATGAAGTGTCCATGCAGATAAAAATGTTAAAGAATACTGAAGGACCCCATCATAGAACACAGACACCCATAAAAGAGAAAAGAAAGAAGACCTCGCAATTATACTCACCAAACCCCAAACGGGAGGACCTACGCTTGAAGTAATGGAGGACCTGAGACCCCGTGGAACATGAGTGACCTGCGATGGAATGCATCAATGTGTTCCACTGCAGGTCCTCCATGCATTACCCCGCTGGTCCTCGTGCTCCACTACACTGGGTCAAAAGCAATACGGTGTGTGTGTTATCTGATCTGTGTGTGAGTGCTGGTAGGAAGCAGCGGAAGACAGCTGTGAAGCACAACTGCTGGATATGCCCGGGGTCTGGCAAGTATGATTCTCCTGGGGAAAGAGGGCGGTGGTTCTGCCTTTTTTGGAGGGGTAAACTTAACCCCAATCCGTGTTTCCTCGGAAAAAAGCCCTACCCCGAATATAAGCCCTAGCACATTTTTCGGGGCAAAAAATAATATAATATGAGACAGTGTTTTATTTTCGGAGAAACACTGTAAATACAAGGGAGAGCTCTGGAGAAGAAACTGCAGAGAGATGGCAGAGCTGTGTCTGCAGCGGTATGCACAGACACAGTGAGTGAGCTGTGCAGAATAGAGCCTGCCAACCACACAGCATGAGAGTCACAGGATTGTGAGGTCAGATCCAGAGCCAGGAAGCTGGGGACATGACATCCCAGGAAGTCAGAGGATTCTCAACCTGAGATCATGTGGTCAAGAGAGCAGTGCAGGTTACAGAAGGGTTTGGGAAAAGAGAGCTCATCTGCAGTTAGCTCACATAAGAGACTTGAGGCCCCTTTACACACTGCAACATCACTAGCGAAATCGCTGTAACGTCACCAGTTTTGTGACGTAATAGTGACCTCCCCAACGACATTGCAGTGTGTGACACGCATCAGCGACCTGGCCCCCGCTGTGAGGTCACTGATCGCTACAAATTGTTTAGGAACATTTTTTCGTCCTTTGTTTCCAGCTGCGCAGCATGCATCGGTGTGTTTGACACCGTTACAACGACATTGTTAGCGACTTAGAACCCAGCCCGTAAGCGTGCTATAGCGTTCCCTTTCCCGCTCCCTTACCTCCGATTGGTGGTCGCTGTTGCGTTTTGATTGGGCAGCTTTCACTGAAAAGAAGGCAACTTTAGCGCTTCCGACCTTTGTTTCAAAGCTACCTTGTTCCTGAGCGTGCTGGTTTGCGGATCATTAGAGAGTTCTCCAGTCTGCAATACTATAATGCCTATACAGTAAGCATTATTTGATTGAAGCTGTATTGATGCTGTATAGATAAACCAGTGTGGAGTCGCCGCACAGAGAACTCCACAAAGATCCGCTAAGCAACAGAAGCTCAGGAACAAAGGATATACAAGCGCGACTTTTGCCAATCTTTCCAAGCTTGGGGTCGCCAATAAGAACGCAGTAGCAATCACCAATCGGAGCTGAGGGCGGTGTGTAAAAAGGACACCTAGGTAGCTTCAGTGCCAAACACCACACCCCTAACATAGGTGTGAGTCGTCAAATAGCTGCTGTGTGACACGTCCCCAACGACCAGCGAGGTCGTTCTGCAGGCCCGTATCGCTGCTGCGTCGTTGGCCTGATCTGCCTGTTTGACAGCTCACCAGCGACTGTTTAGAGACTGTCCAGCGATCCCGGCCAGGTCGGGATCGCTGATGGGATCGCTAGAAAGTCTCAGTGTGCAAAAGGGGCATATAGAAATTAGTGGCCAACCAATTTAGCCAAAAGGTTGGTGGTGTGCAATCTGACACCTAGCTCTAGGTTCCACAATACCTAACTTTTGATATTTGCCTGCTTCCTCTGTGACATCACAGCAGGAGATTTATTATAAGATTTTGTAGGATTGAATAATGAATAATACAGAATTATAAACTGCAGGTAAAGATGTTATGGTTCACAGGACTGGTGTAAAATCTACAATATATTCCTTTGCTTATGACTTCACATGCTCTGTATATGTGACACACAGTAGACATAAAATATATAAATTTGGATATACTACTGTATATACTTATTACGTATAGATAAAATCTGGCTCATGCAGAATAAAAGTTATTCTGTACATGGCACTTCACAACATGAAACACAAAACGCATCCACGGACGTGTCTCCCGTAGTAATTCCCGTGTACGGAGTATGCAGCAGATCAGTGTGCTCTCCTTTTTATCTACTGATAGCACTGGAATCCTTCATGTGACATTTTACATAGTTATGAGCAGACATTTCTACAAATTGCAGCAGAATATTATCCAGAACGCACAGCTACGATCTAACATTTACAGACAAGTTAAACACAAATTGCATCACGAATCGAAAAGCCAAAAATACTGAAACTGTTGAAAGAAATGTAGAAGTTTTTCCATATTTCTGTTAAAGCGTATTCCTCCAGCAAACAAGTGCATAGTGATATAAACACGGCCGCTCGACATTGATACACATGGGCAATATTGCACAGAAAGTGCATGTTGCCAGTAAGAAAACATGCCATGAGGTATCAATTTAATATGGACTTTTGCTAAATAACATCACGATCTTCCCTGCATTATTACAGGTAATGGCACTTTCTGACATCATGAAATTAGTATTTATTTAATAACTTTCCCGCCATTTCTATTTAATCCTACGAACAGTGGATTTCTAGATTATTGCCTATACTATCGTAGAGAAATTGACTTTTTTAATATAATTCATGGGTAAATTCTCGCCCCTGTACTTGTGCAATTACTTGCCAGATGGCAGATTATTAGAGATATAAAGTATCTGGTCCTGAATTAAAATATTCCTCTACTATACAAATCTTTCCAGGCTGCTGACGAGACCATCCTTATAGCTTCACCTGGCTGGAGTGTATATATTCTGGGCTCTGGGAGAAATTAATTTCACTGTAATCTGTCTCCACTTTAGTCACTGGATGCAGGTCTGTCTCTTATCTCGCCTTCGTCTGTATACTAGACAGACAGCTCTTACAAGTCGTCTCATTCCTCAGCTCCCAGCCTCCCTCCGCTGTCTGTACTGTGGGTGTCATCCGTAATATAAGAAGTCATAAATACATAAAAAGGGAAAATCTGGACCCACAGACTTAAGGAACATTTAAAGACAACTGGCTGGGAAGTTTCTTCATAAAATAATAAACCATAGGCATTCCCCCCTACCTCTAACTACTGGTTATTTAATGACATGGAGAATATCAACGTAATGTGAACAGCACTATGCATCATAAACTGGGTTACAAAACTAAATGATACGGATAGTCATACCCCGCATTGCACGCTTATTGTAAGTGTACCGAAAATTGTAACCCACCATATGCTTAATAACACACTTTGAAGAAGCTATTGTAAGGGACATCTCGGCGGTCCCCTTACTCTATTCAATGCTGATAACTAGCGGTCTGACTACTGGCACCCTAATAGATTCTGAGAATGTGGCAGCAGCAGAGGCATAGCTAGGTGTTCGACTCAGGGGAAGGTGAAACGTCCGAATGGGCCCCTAACCAGGTAGCCCCTTTATCTCACACAAGCTGCAACCCCCAATCCCACACACCTGTCACCCCTGACACTGCCCATGCCCCCCGTCACAGCCCGCCCACGCCGACCATCACTGCCCATGTCCCTTGTCACAGCCCGCCCATGCCCCGTAAAGGGAATAACCCTTTACTAATATGCTTATGTAGAATATGGTAAGGTACTTAATGACATCCCAATCCAAATATGGTCTAAATGTCCAGTTAGTGACATAACAAAAACATTAGGTTTTGGACAATATTTTGACAAGGTAAAGAATCAGAGCAGAAGCCGCACATTTATCCTTGGTTTAGAATTCTACTTTTACAGCTACAGAAAAAAATTACAATAGATAAATATATTTTGTCCTCAAAAACTGCTCTTTGCCATTTTAATCTAGAATCCCATTACCATCTGCTGTGTGTTACGGTAGCAGCATTGTGGATGAGAGTTTCTGAAACGTAAACTGACCAGAGCTGGGACACTGAAATCCACAGCATGTCAAATGATGCAGGAGATGTGACCCTTTGGAATGAAAAGGGAAAAAATCGGCAAGTACTGTATTTTTCGGACTATAAGACGCACTGGACCATAAGACGCACCCTGGTTTTAGAGAAGGAAAATAGGAAAATAAAATTTTAAGCAAAAAATGTGGTCATGACACACTGTTATGGGGCGAGTATCTGCTGCTGACACTATTATGGGGGTAATGTCCCCAAACTCTCTACTAAGGTACCCCATCCTGGTAATGATCCTCCTGCCTTGTGTGTGTGTATATATATATATATATATATATATATATATATATATATATATATATATATGATATATATAGATATAGTCCCCCATCCTGGTATTGCCCCATCTTGCTATATACTGCCGTCCTGGTATGTGCTCCCATCCTGCTATATACACCATCATCCTGCTCATATACGCCATCATCCTGCTCATATACCCCCATCATCCTGCTCATATACCGCCATCATCCTGCTCATATACCCCCATCATCCTGCTATATGCCATCATCCTGTTCATATACTCCCATCATCCTGCTATATGGCCCCATCCTGCTCATATACCCCCATCATCCTGCTCATATACCCCCATCATCCTGCTATGTCCTGCCTCCAGTGGCATACAAAAAAAATAAATAAATAAACGTTTACACTCACCTTTCCTCGCTCCAAGCAGCGTCGCTCCTCCTCCTGTCTGCCGGCAGCACTGTGTTGAGCCGGCCACGATCCCTGCAGCATCGCGATGTCCTCCTGTCTGCCAGCGTGACTGTGGGGACACGTGCGCCCAGCGATGACGTCATCGCTGTGAGCACCGCTAGTTTCCATACAGCCGCGGCAAGCAGACAGGAGGAGATTGCGGTGCTGCAGGGGAACGGTGAGTACATTGATTCACTGCACCCCGCGCTGATGATGATGCACGGGGGGCAGTGAATACAGCCGAGCATGATCACTCCAGGCTGTAGTTGCCAGGGGTGATCACGCGAGCTGGCTGTTTACTATGCGCGCGTCCCCGCCCATCCTCCCGCCCACCTGTCGTCCCCGCCGGCTTCAGCGCTGAGAGATGGGCGTGCATATGTAATGAGCGGGCCCACGTGGTCATGGCAGGCGCTGCTGCAGCCCGCTCATGCCCCCGATGACCCACTCCACTGCAGCACCCTCATTCCCCGCAGCCATGCCCTACATTCAGACCATAAGACGCACCCCCCACTTTCCCCCAACATTTGGGGGGAAAAAAGTGTGTCTTATGGTCCAAAAAATACGGTAAGCATTTGTGTTGATATACTTAATACTACAGTGGATATGTCAGATGGTAACACACTCTAAAAACAAGGGGGCAGATTTAACAAAGCTTTCTAAACGAAGACCATCTTTGCCCCTAGCAGCCAATCACAATGTGGCTTTCAATTTACCAAAGCTGTATAAATAATGAAAGGTTTGGTAAATTTGCCTTGAGGCTAAATTGTGGAAATTACTTACACACTTCTATATTTTAGTAGTTGCTGCTTTAGCTTATGATCACACTATGAGAAAACCAGTCCTCCGTGTACGACTAATTGTGGAGTCTGGAGGCATTCTGCACCCATATAACCCAATGGCAGACCACCATTGCCCTGAGTAGGGCAGATCAAAGTATTGTAGTGCGCCTGCGTGGGACCTCAATGTCGGCTTCTGTTTATAATGTAGAACGCACTAGCTTCAGAAGAAGGAGGACAAAGATGGCTGAAAGAGGAGGCGTGGACCTGGAGAACAGAGAAGCAAATCTGACCAGTCTGCTCCGCCCAGGTGAGTATTATAAACATCCAGTAAAAGGTTCCCTTAAATTATTTTTTTGTTTAGTGTAGTGCTCTGCACAGGAAAGCATAGTATTGCACTTTCCAAAAGGGTCCAATATGCGTCAAAAGGATACTTTTTGGCATAAGTGCATGGGTGCCTATGGACACAAAAGAGTTATAAGTCGGGCGAGATGCAAATACAATCTAAACTGGAATCACTGGTCCTCATGGTGCCAAAATGGAGCATGGCTGACAAGCAGTAAAACCAACAACACTGAAGTAAAGAAATACAGATCAGGCTATGTTCACACTGGGCGTTTTTGGAGCGTTTTTTAGCTGCAGATTTGCCCTGTTTTTTTGCAAATCCATGCTAATAAAATGCTGCTTTTTACAATCCAAGCAAAGTCTATGAGATTTTTGAAATCTCATGCACACATACACAAAAACGTCAAGACTTTTTCCTGACAGTTTTGTGAAATACCTCCGGTTTTGCTGCATTATGAAAAGAATGAGCATGTCAATTCTTTGCAGCGCTTTTGCTACGGTTTTCACCCTAGTGACAGGTGGACTGGCAAATACCCTACATCAGCAGGGCTAACCGGGTTAATAAAAACCCGGTTAGGCCCGGAATTGATCCAGGGTATCTGTCCGGCACTTAAATGGTGGTAGGGATAGGGGGATTGGAGCAGGCGCAGTATATTTACCGAATCCCCGGCGCGGCTGTACACTCCTGCGGCTCCTCCGCTTCCCCGCTCATTACATATTCACTGCTTTTATCTGTGATTAGTTACAGTCAGACACGACCCCAGCATCTAAGTGCAAACAATCACTGGCCTGCGAGTCTATACATGAATGAGTGAGCCGCGCATTCAGCGGTGACCTCACTCAGGGTATTTACGGTCACAGCTGTCGCCAGCTGTGACCTGGAATCACCTGAGTGAAGTGACCGCTGATCGTGCGGCTCATTCTTTCTCTGGAGCTCACAGCGGGCAGTCCAGTTCTATGGCTGCGCGCTATGATCGTGATCTTCAGATGTAGCAGAGCTGAATCGCCAAGGAACCTCGTGTGGATTATAACGGACCTGCAGGGGTGATTATGGGGTTAATAAAGTGGTGAAAGAGGGGACTTTTTGTATTTTATTTCAAATAAAGGTTTTTTTCGGTGTTTGTGTTTATTTCTTGTTAATTATTAGAGATTGGTGATGGGGGGCTTTGTCGTAGCTTTGAGCTGTGATTAACCCCTTATTACCCCGATTGCCACCGCACAATCGCAATTCGGGAAGAGACAGGTAAAGTGCTTTTATTGTCGCATCTAATGGATGCGACAATCCTGGGCAGCTGCAAGCTGATATTTTTAGACTGGGTCTCTCCAGCCTGAGAAAACCAGCCCCCAGCTGATTATCTTGGCTGGGTATTGATATTGGGTGGAACCGCAGGCAGTTTTTTTTTTAATTATTGATATAATTTAAAAAAAAACAGCATGGGGGTTCTTCTTATTTTGATACCTAGCCAAGACAAAGCCCACAGCGGGGGGGGGGGCTGCAGCCTATGGCTGTAGGCTTTATATGTGCTGGGTATCAAAATATGGGGGGACCTAAAGTCATATTTTTAACATTTATTTTTTACTATATGATAGACCCCCAGACTCCAGTGGGGGGAAGCAGTGAATATGTATGAGGCTAATGAGCGGCAACGGAAGTAGGAGGGGCCATGGGAGCAGGTACGTATGATCCTAGAATGTATGTGCTCATTCCAGGTTAGTGCCTGTGACCAGCTTGGTTAGTAAGCTTGGCAATATTTTCTCCCTCCACTACAATCATGCTTCGCCCCTCTGCCTCCCATGTGATAGGGGCTTGTTGAATAGCGTCATTCCTGGAAGAAGCCCATACAGTCTAGCATCTACCGGAGACTGGTAAGTATAGCGCACAGTATCGCCGCCGAGAAGCAAGCGATATCACGGGATGTTGTAAATGTGTGGATGCGATCTGATGTGTGTATGAGGTGTGTGTGAGATTGAGTGTGATCTGATGTGTCTGTGTGTGTGTGTGTGTGTGTGTGTGTGTGTGTGTGTGTTTAGCCGCTGCAGGACCTTGATGTGCTCACCTGGGAGCCGGTGTACGCTGGTAACCATGCTACAATATTACTCGATGTGTTCCATGGTTACCAGCGTACCCTGCTCGCACGGGAGCCCACACCAGCGTACGCCGGCAAGCCCAGCAATGCTGGGTTGTAGGCGCTCGCTGATGTGGGCTCCCGGGGGTACAGCACTCACCTGGGAGTCGGTTCGGGGAATGCGTGCGGGGGGTGGGGCCAGAGCGAGCGTGCAATGCGTGAGGGGGGCGGGGCGTGGCCGAGTTGCCAATGCGTGCAGGGGGCCGGGGCGAGAGGCCAATCCGTGCGAGGGGGCGGAGCCGAGGCGAGCAGCCAATCCGTGCGGGGGGCGGGGCCATGGCGAGCCCAGCGGCCAATCCGCTGTTTGTCACCGAAAGGACACAATTTTGGAGCAAGACAGACAGACAGACAGACAGAATAAGGCAATTATATATATAGAAACAATATTTAGAGGGGAAAAAAAGAAAAAAAAAAAAAGACAACCCTGCTCAAGAGAGCTTACAAACTACAATGAGATATGGGGGGGGGCAAGGTACAAGTGCTTATTTGCAATGACAAACCAGCCATCTCAAGGAATAGATTGATAAATAGATAATGGCTTCCTGGACCAGTTGGCCAGAACCTTGAGATGCATTTGGGTGCCAAGGGGTTTGACGTGGGGTTATGTTGTTAGAAGTTGTAGAGGGACTATGTGAATTGAATTTGATTAGAGAGTGTGATAGGCCGCCCTAAAAAGATGCGTCCTTAGGGTGCGTATGAAGCTGAGTAAGTTGTGATTCATCCTAACTTCTTGGGGTAGAGCGTTCCAGAGGATTGGTGAAGCTCGGAAGAAGTCTTGGACCCGGGAGTGGGAGGCTCGAATTAGTGTGGATGTTAGTCGAATGTCATTTGCAGAGCGTAGAGAATGGGTGGGGTGATAGACAGAGAGGAGGGTGGAGATGTAGGGGGGTGCTCTACTGTGGAGATCTTTGTGCGTGAGAACAAGCAGTATGAATTGGATCCTGTGATATATGGGCAGCCAGTGCAATGACTGGCACAGTGCAGAGGCATCCGAGTAGCGGTTAGCCAGATAGGTGACCTTGGCTGCTGCATTAAGGATGGACTGTAGAGGAGAGAGTCCAGTTAGGGGGAGACCAATTAATAGAGAGTTAAAGTAGTCAAGGCGAGAGTGGATCAGGGCTACGGTGAGGGTTTTTGTCGTTTCCATTGTGAGAAAGGGGCGGATTCTAGACAGTTGTAGCGGCTTTCTCCATTCATTGCTATGGGAGCTCAGAATATAGCTGAGAGTATGGGACTTGGATTTGTTCTAACCTGTTTCCGCTAAAGGGAACCTGTCACCGTTTTTTTGCCCAATAAGTTGCGGCCACCACAAGTGGGCTCTTACATACAGCGTGCTAACATGCTGTATAGTGTGTCCACCCATATCCTATCCACCACCATTAACTTGAGAATGGCAACAGCTATAGGCATAGAAGTGGTGTCTAGGTATAGTAAAGTAGCCATGCGCTACGCAATGAAACCACCTATAGCGCCACCTGGTGGAAAACAACGGAGTTAGCATTTTATTTCGAAAACTTTTACGAGATAGAGAACAAAAAGTAAATTACACAGTTGTAGGGCATCATCAATTCAATACGAATCGACACCTTGCATACAGAAATGCTATGATTAGAAAGTGTAAAACTCACAAGGCTGCGGACGTGAAGCGATACCTCATGGAGACCTTCCTACAAGTCATTGGGTATGGTGGCTGCGTGGAGTAGCCTCCACGCTCACCTGACCTGACCCCATTAGAATTCTGTGAGGTCACATCTGTCATGATGTACGTAGTTTTCTCCATCCCATATTTTTGTATAAGATGCCATGTGATGTATTTTACCTTCTCTCTGTATTTGCTGTAGTACTATGTCTTGGGATGTAACTGACCATACATTCCCCCAGCCTGTATCATATTGCAATCAGGCTTCAGCAGTAGCTATTGTCATTGATTTGGTGGGGGTTGCATATATATATTGTTCTTCTCAGCATGGGACTTCTCCAATCTACAACTTGGTAAACAGAACAGAGCCAGCAGTCTAAAGTCCATTCATGCATCAAATGGCCAGGGGGAGGTGTGCCCACCTAAGGGGCTGATCCCAGGAGAGAAGAACATGTTAGTTCAGTTAGTTGGATATCGGCTGCAGAAGGATGAGGACCTATGGCTGAGGCTGGATCATAGAGAATGTGTATGGACTGTTGCAGACTGGAGATCAAGTGGCCACATGGGATTGTGTTGTCTCAGCCACGCTATCGGATTTAAGGAACACATCTAAGGACTGTTGTTGCCTTTTCCTTGGCGTCGGATTTCCCTGGATCTTTTTCCTTTGTGTGGACTCTAAAGAACCATTTTATTATTGGATGTTTTATGCTCCCTGTCTCATTAAATCTTCTTGGATTGTTCATTGGCCTGGTGTCCCTTACTGCTCTGTCGCATACCCCGTCAACATCAAACAGCAGGTGTATACGACCCCTCCACCAACATTGCAGGACCTACGACGACGTATCACAGATGCTTCTGCAAACGTGTCCCCTACCATATTGCACAACATGCAGCAAAATACAGTATGCTGTCCAGAGTCCAGATGTCCACTACAGCTGACGGTGGCCACTTTGAGCATCAAAGTTAAATGAGCGCCATATGTGTGACCAGCATTCAATGATTGGGGGGGGGGGGGTGTCAAGGGTTTCATATCATAGCATTTCTGTATGCAAGGTGTCGATTTGTATTGAATTGATGATGCAACTTTGTAATTCACTTTTTTTCTCTATCTCGTTCCGTTTCTAAGATAAAAATGATAACTCTGTTGTCTTCCACCAGGTGGCGCTATAGGTAGTTTCATTGCGTAGCGCATGGCTACTTTAATATACCTAGACACCACTTCTATTCCTATAGCTGTCGTCGTTCTCAAGTTAATGGCGGTGGACAGGATATGGATGGACACACTATATAAGAGCCCAGACCGCTGTGTAGAACATAAACACTTTATAATACTCACTTAAACTGGTTGCTGCGGTGGATGTGGCTCAAATGGGCGTCTTCGTCCTCCAGTGCCTCCTCTTTCAGCCATCTTTGTCCTCCTTCTGAAGCCGTGGTGCATGACATGTCTATGTCATACACACTCGCCGGTCCCGCGCATGCATACTACAATACTTTGATCTGCCCTGCTTAGGGCAGATCAAAGTGCGCCTGCTCAGGACCTCAACGCCAGCGAGTGTGTATGACGTCAGACACGTCATGCACCGCGGATTCAGAAGATGGAGGACAAAGATGGCCGGAAGAGGAGGCGCTGGCAGCAGAGGACAAAGACACCCATTTGACCCACATCCACCGCAGCGACCGGTTTAGGTGAGTAATATAAAGTATTTTTTATGTTCTACACAGCGTCTGGGAATCTTATATACAGCATGTTAGAATGCTGTATATAAAAGAGCCCACTGGTGCTGGCCGCAACTTATAAAGCAAAAAACTGGTGACAAGTTCCCTTTAAATCTAATCTAATCTGGAAATGGGATTAAGTATACACATCATATAAACTCTACCTGGAGGCAGTAAAGTATTTTTGGGGGATGCTGAACAATTCTGAAATTTAGAATGAAAAATAGCTTGAAAGCTGGGACAGTTTTATTGCCCTGTAAACCAACAGAAAGCGCACACCGCATCTAATCAGAACTGCAGATTCTTTCCCATCACACACCACATGCAAATAAACCTGCAGAACCAAGCGCCTGAAGATGACACCATTACATTCATCAACTGCCTGCCTGAAATAGAATAGTCAAATATGACACTTTCTAGTGGAAAGCGGGAGATTAGTCATTGTTAATTGGCTTATGTGTAATGGCCTCTGTTCTCAGTGAGTGTCAGGAGTGGGAGCTTATCCTGGGTCCCTAGACAGTGCAATTAATAAAAATGATGCCAGTAGAAAGCAATGAACAAAACACAGCTCTTGCATCACCAACAATTGTCGGAATTACAGAAGAGTTTTATATGATTGTCATTTAGGGACTTGGGGTGGAAGGAATTTTGCGTAAAATTGCTAATTTACAACAGTGAAAAGTGGTTGTCTAATTAGTTTTTTCTTAAAACCAGCTTGCAATGGTGTAAAATAGTGATACTCACCATACTCATCTCCTGGTGCTCCAGTGCCAATGCTCATGTGGTTCCCTGCTGGCCTGTCAGTGGTGCCCACACATCGCCTCTAAAGCCAGAGACTTATGCAGTAGTAACATGTCGGCAAGCCACATTACCGTTGGACCAGGAGGAACAAAAAGCAGGAATCAGCGTGGCATTGGCATGGGCAAAAGAGAGGATTGGTCAGGCGACAATTACTCCTTATGTTAATTTAGACCATTGTAAACTATTTGTAAAAAAATATAATTGGATAGAACAATAGCTCTAATACAAACAATATAACAGGTTAATTTTGACAGTTTTTTATACTCCTATCTCAGTATAAAGGGAATCTGTCAGCAGGTTTTTGCTATGTAAGCTGAAGACCACATGCTGCAAGGGTTAATAGAGAGAATTCAGGGATGTGTCTTGTCAAGGTCCGATCTGCTATTTGCTATTTTATTCAAGCAGCAGTCATTGCTCGGACTACAAAGTCACGCGCACGGCAGTCCAACACGCCCCTCCTGTGATTGACACCTCATTGTCAATGTATAATCTCTATTGAGAGCCTTGTGTGGGTGTGACAGCTCTTTCAGCTTTGCTATATGACTAAATCAAAAAATTCTGATTGTGTCAGAACAGCTGCACTCAGTAATGCAAGTTATAAAAGTGCACCTCAAGGTCACTGCTAAAGAAGCTAGCTGTTAACAGAGTGCTGTATCCAAGCATATTAATGGAAAGCTGAGTGGAAGGAAAAAGTGTGGTAGAAAAAGGTGCACAAGCAACCAGGATAACCGCAGCCTTGATAGGATTGTTAAGAAAAGACCATTAAAACATTTGGGGGAGATTTACAAGGAGTGGACGCTGCTGGAGTCAGTGCTTCAAGAGCCACCACACACAGACGTACCCAGGACATGGGCTACAAGTGTCACATTCCTTGTGTCAAGCCACTCATGATCAATAGACAACACCAGAAGCGTCTTACCTGGGCCAAGGGGAAAAAGAACTGGACTATTGCTTAGTGGTCCAAGGTGTTGTTTTCAGATAAAAGTAAATTTTGCATTTCATTTGGAAATCAAGATCCCAGAGTCTGGAGGAAGAGTGGAGAGGCCACAATCCAAGCTGCTTGAGGTCTAGTGTGAAGTTTTGTGGAGCCATGTCATCTCCTGGTGTAGGTTCACTGTGTTTTATAAAGACCAAATTCAGAGCAGCCGTCTATCAGGAAATTTTAGAGCAATTCATGCTTCCCTCTACCGACAAGCTTTTTGGATATGGAAATTTCATTTTCGAGCAGGACTTGGCACCTGTCCACACTGCCAAACGTACCAATACCTGGTTTATTAACCACAGTATCACTGTGCTTGATTGGCCAGCAAAGTCGTCTGACCTAAACCCCATAGAGAATCTATGGGGTATTGTCAAGAGAAAGATGAGAGACACCAGATCCAACAATGCAGACGAGCTGAAGGCTGCAATCAAAGCAACCTGGGCTTCCATAACACCTCAGCAGTGCCACAAGCTGATCGCCTCCATGCTACACCACAGTGATGCAGTAATTCATGCAAAAGCAGTCCCGACCAAGTATTGAGGGCATTTACTGCACAGACTTTTCAGTAGGCCAACATTTCTGAGTTAAAAAAATCATTTTTTCAGTTGGTCTTATATAATATTCTAATTTTCTGAGATAATGACTTTTGTGTTTGCATTGGCTGTACGCCATAATCATCACCATTAACAGAAATAAACACTTGAAATAGATCACTCTGTGTAATGACTCTATATAATGTATGTGTTTCCTGTTTGTATTGAATCACTGAAATAAATGAACTTTTTGATGATATTCTAATGTATTGAGATGCACATGTACATCGTTGGATTCAGGATCTCTTTGCCTACATCATGCTGCTCTCAGATGAGGTAGAAAAAACTGCTGACAGATTCCATTTAAGTCTACTCTGCTTTTTGTTCTGGGTTGATTAATTTCATAATTTATATTCTACTTTTTAGCTGATAAACATTCTATACCATTTAACAGATATTCACAAAATAAGAGGACAATAATAAATAAGGATCTACAGATGAATATCCTCAAATAAATTAAAAAAAACCTTTTTATTTCAGTTCATTAAAAAAAATAAAATAAAATAAAATTGTGTGTATAATTAAGGTCAATCTTAGTGCAGAAAGGTGAAATTTAGTGCAAATCAGTTGCCAAGAGGAAGGTGGGACAAACATATAAAAAATGATAATGGTAAGGGGTCAGGAGGTGGAGAAATTGGAGAGCCGGGGTTGCTACCTGTTTGCTAAGTGATGACTCTAGGGGGCGTGTCCTGGACATGGCGGCGTGAGGACGCTGGATCACTGAGCTCCCGCGCCCGCAGACAATTATCGGCTATTACCGCGGTCCCCACTCACCCAGGATGGCCCCAAAGAAGAAACCGGGAGCCGGACCCGCTCTTACCTCCCCGGCGGCAAGCCAGAGGCCACAGGGAAGTCTGTCCAGGTTCCTGTCGGCGGCGGCGCCCGAGACCTTGCTGTCGTCCCGGAGCAAGATGGCGCCGGCGGGATCGTGGCGTCCTCCGTCGGGGGATCCCCCAGGGGCTGCTCGGCTCTCCCATCCAGCGCGTGACGCCACTTCCAGGGACAGCACGGGTGAGCAGGGGGAGACAGAGTCGGTGGTGAGACCGGAAAGAACGGAGCAAGATATGGAGAGCAGAAGGGGAGGGGGAGCGGCTCAATCTGCCTCACAGCGTGCAGCTGCAGACAGAGCAGGGACCCAGTGTATGGAGGGAGCAGGGGACCTGGGGATGCCTGCCACACTTTGCACACAAAGCACCCCTCCACACTCTGGGCATACAGACTCCCAGTCCATATCACGCAGCCCGTCCTCTAGCCCTCCACAGGAGGACATGCAAGCCCTGAGGAGGCTCATCCTGGCCCTCCCTAGCAAAAAAGATTTGGAGGATGTGGTAGCCAGAATTGAATCTTCCCAGCAGATGGCGCTATCCACTCTGAGGGAGGAAATGGTTGTGCTGGAGGACAGAATTGAGGCTACGGAACAGGCTCAAGAGTCTTTGGAGAGTAGAATGGAGAGGATTGAAAGAGACTGTGAGACATCTAATGCCCGTGTTAGAGATCTTGCCCTTTTATTAGATGATCAAGAGAACAGAAGTAGAAGAAACAACATCAGACTGAAGGGCATTCCGGAGGACTGGTCTCAGGACCTCCTGCGCACTAATGTTTTGGCCATTTTCAACCGGGTCACCGACCGACCTCCGGAGGCTACCTATCTCTTTGATAGAATACACAGAGTCGCAAGGCCGGGCCCCAGATCCGCCTCTTCCTCTAGAGACGTACTGTGTCGCTTGCACTACTATGGAGACAGAGAGAGGATACTACAGGGGGCTTGGTCGCATGGCCCGGTGGAGCTGGAAGGGGTCATGGTGAAGCTTTTTCCAGATGTCTCCGGCCGCACGTTATACATGCGACGTCTACTGCATCCTCTATTGCTCAGCATCAAAGAATCTCAGGCCTCATACAGATGGGGCCACCCCTTTCACTTGATTGTACGCAAGGGGGACTCCATGTTCCTGTTAAAGAGACACTCGGAGCTTCCGGATCTCTATGCCTTCCTGGGGATACCAGACCGACCGATTCCGGATTGGCTGGAGTGGGAACCCCAGGCACCAGTGGGGCGGCGAAGGAGGAGGAGCGAGGCCCGCCACATCCAGGGAGAGGAGACCTGAGGAGCTTGGCATACTGCGGGACTTCAAGGGCTGGAGACGAGTGCCGGAGGAGGTGATGGTGGAGTGGGTCGGAGCTGAGGAGACGGGAGTTGGGAGGGCTGCCCACAACTTCTCGCCCCCAACGCAAGAGTTCCAATCCTGAAACCAGGTGGTTCGGTTAAAGTTTGTTATTGACTTATACACATGAACTCAGTGTATTGCCTTAAGTAAATGGAAAACCGCTTTTTCATGAAAATGTTTTGGGGGGGTGGGGGGGGCTGTTCCCTATTATTTTGGTCGTTCTGGGTGGGGGGGGGGTTGTGGGAGGATAGGGGGATGATCCTCCCTGGTTGACGGGGGCATGGGGTCACTTAGTATCAATACGCGGGGCGCGGGCCAGCGCTCTGGTCGCGTGTCAGTTCTTGTCCCTATATTTTCTTGCGCAGTCCCTGGGCTGGTTCCCGGTACTGCGTGCAGCAGCCCTGCTGCTATTCTACTTTCTTGCGCTCTTTTCTGATCTTTTTTCTCTTTCTTTCTCTTCTTCTCTCATCTTCTCCTTTTAAAAGCTCCCCACTTCTTCCTTTCTTCTTGGCATCCCGTTTCCCCTCTTCCCTTACCCTCCGACCTACCCCCCTTGCCTCCAATCCTGTCTCTTCTCTCCCACCCACCTCCTGATTGTTTCTCTGGGGCTTCATGACTGAGAATGGCGGGGCAGAGGCAGGCTACACTACGGGTGGGCTCCCTAAATGTTAAGGGACTGCATAGCCCGGAGAAGCGGTCTATCCTGTTGAACTTACTGTGGAAAAATAGAGTACAGGTCGCTTTCCTTCAGGAAACACACTACTGTGATGCCAAACCATATAAACTTTTGGACAGGAGGTACTCCGAAGTGCATCACTCACCCTCTCCTGACTCCAGATCTCGGGGCACGAGCATCATATTATCTAGCAGGCTCCCTTGGGAATTGTTGGATTCCCGGTCAGACGATCAGGGAAGGCTTCTGATGCTCAAGGGTCGTATCGCAACTCAGACATTTACATTTGCGGCAGTCTACCTACCTAATGCAGGTCAATGCCCTACCTTGCTGCGATACCTTGAGCAGATAGAGGAATTCGCTGAGGGCACTTTGGTTCTTGGGGGGGACTTTAATGTTGCGCTGGAGCCGGCGCGAGACAGTTCAAAAGGGGTGTCCTGCCTGCCACACTCGACGTTGCGGCGGATGAGACGGGGACTACATGACCACCAACTGGTGGACACCTGGCGGCTGAAGCATCCCTCAGACAAAGACTTCTCCTTTTACTCTGCTGTCCACAACTGCTATTCCAGGTTGGACCTTTTCTTTCTCAAACATGGGGACTTACACTCTCTGGTGGATGCTTCGATCGAATGCATATCATTTTCTGATCACGCCCTGATTACAATTACTCTGTCTCTCGGCGGTCCCATCGAGAGGAAGGGTCAGTGGATTCTAAACACCTCACTACTTAATGATCCCGTGACAATGCAGGAAGTGAGGGAGGCTACGACTGAATACTTTGTCCAGAATGTGGGGGGGGAGATGTCTCCCAACATTGTGTGGGAAGCTCATAAATGCGTGGTGAGGGGGTTGTTCATCAAACATGGAGCCCGGTTGAAAAGAGAACGGGAGGCGGCGGTTGCATCACTCCTGGCAGACATAAGAGAGTTGGAGGTGGTACATAAGGGGTCTTTGGACGGGGAAGTGGGGGCCAACCTGGCTAGGAAGAAGGAGGAACTGCGGTCCTTATTGTATCAAAAGGCTAAGGGGGCACTGGCTAGGTGTAGGAGACACTTTTACGAATTTGGCAATAAAAGCGGCAGGACCCTGGCTAGAGCCTTGCGGGCACAACGTGTGAGGGGCTATGTCCCCAGAGTACAAACCTCTGGGGATAGGTGGGCCACCTTACCGAAGGATATAGCCTCTGCTTTTAAAGATTTCTACTCCTCTCTCTACTCAATAGATGAGGGACGGACTGAGAGGGCCAGGACGGAATTGCGTCAACGGATTCAGAGGTATATCTCGGAGTCGGACTTGAAACATCTCAAACCCGAGGACGCGGCTGCCTTGGAAAGACCTATCTCGGAGGAGGAGTACTGGGCAGCAATTAAAAACTCCCCCTCGGGTAAGGCCCCCGGCCCAGATGGGTTCCCTTTGCTATATTACAAAAAGATGAATTCCTTACTGCTCTCCCCATTTCTATCAGCCTTCAATAATATCCCATTTTCCGGAAAGGCCCCCTTCCCGAGGGACTCTCTGGCTGCTAACATAGTAGTTATCCCCAAAGAGGGCAAAGACCCCGCCGCCTGCTCCAGTTACCGACCCATTTCCCTTCTTAACACGGATTTGAAGCTCTTTACCAAAATTCTCTCAGATAGACTCTCTCCTCTGATGGGGGGGATCGTTCACCCTGACCAGGCTGGGTTCATGGTGGGGAGGGAAGCGAGAGACAACACCACTAAGGCGTTGAACCTAATACACAAGGCTAAAACTGAAGGGTTACCTTTGATGCTCCTGTCGACCGATGCAGAAAAAGCGTTCGACAGAGTCAATTGGGTATTTATGGAAGAGGTTCTGCGGGCGGTGGGGTTGGGGAAGATGATGCTACAATGGATAAGTTCATTGTACAGTAATCCCTCGGCCGCGGTTAGGGTGAACGGTCTTCTATCAGATAGCTTCCCCATTCTTAATGGTACCAGGCAGGGCTGCCCTCTCTCGCCCTTGATCTTTATCCTGACTCTGGAACCTTTGCTCAGCCGAATTAGAGGGAATATTAACATCTCTGGACCCAAGGCCGCCGATTCCACCTACAAAATCGCAGCGTATGCTGATGATTTACTTTTCTAACTAACCCTCGGGTCTCCCTCCCCAACCTTCTGAGAGAACTTGAAACGTACTCCCTCCTTTCTAATTTTAAAATTAACATGTCAAAATCAGAGGCTCTGAACGTATCACTTCCCCAGGAGCAGGTGATCTCGTTGCAATCTGCGTTCGGGTTTAGGTGGGCTTGTCAATCTTTGAAGTACCTAGGGGTACAGCTGGCAGCGGACAACAGTCAATTATACAAGCTGAACTACCTTCCCCTTTTGCAGTCCATTAGAACAGACTGTGCAAATTGGGGTAGGGGCCTCTTCACTTGGTTTGGGAGATGCGCAATATTGAAGATGAACATATTGCCACGTCTCCTATACCTCTTTCAGTCCCTGCCGATCAAGATCCCGAGCTCCTTCTTCAGGGAATTGGCTTCATTACACTCCAGATTTATCTGGGCGAATAAGCCGGCGAGACTTTCCCGTTCTCTTTTGTCCAGACCCAAGAGCAGGGGGGGCCTGGGGATGCCAGACATGAAAAAGTATTACTGGGCTACACACATGGTCAGGGTCTTGGATTGGTGTCGACATGCTAGGCTAAAGTCGTGGGTCGCCCTAGAACAGAGTTTCTCGAACATCCCTCTTCCAGCTGCTCCTTGGCTCACGAGTATGCCCCCGCCATCTCTGAGATCTCATCCAACTATTGGCGCTACTTTGGATTGCTGCTCGAGGGGGGAGGTCCGCCGCCTCCTCCTACCGGTGCCTTCCCCCATGTCACCCATTATAGGCGATCCGGATTTCCGTCCTGGTCTCTCGGACACGGTCTTTCGGAATTGGGTTCTGGAGGGGAGATTCAGAGCCTGTCACTTGGGGGGAGAGGGAGGTTGGCCTTCTCTGTCAGCTATTAGGGGTCTCCTGCCTCCTGATCTGATGGGGGAATGGAGGGCTATGCAGTTAAGGCACTTCTTGAGTTCCCTTCCTTGCTTCACTCGGTACGCCGGGCCGTTTACGAGTTTCGAGAAGTTGTGTCTGGGGGAGGGGGCCGTTCGGCATTCACTCTCTCTGACGTACGACTGGTTATCGGATGCTGGGAATCAGCCCACTCCGGACTACTTACTGAAGTGGGAGAGGGACCTCGGGATTGCGCTATCTGACTCGCAAAGAAAGAATATTCTAATGTTGGCGCACAAAACATCGATCAGTTCCAGACAGCTGGAGGCCAATTTCAAACTTTTGTCTAGATGGTACAGAGTACCGTCCAGACTCCATAGGATGTTCCCCTCCGCGGACCCCAGTTGCTGGAGATGTGGCTCAGGAGAGGGAGATTATGTGCATATCTTCTGGTCTTGTCCTTCACTACAGCGGTTCTGGTCGGAGGTGGGGGAGGTCATGAGACTGGTGATCGACACGAAGGTTACACTGGGCCCGGAATTGTTTTTTCTACAGCTATCGGAACTTCCGGCACCTAAGTACAAGCGTTCCTTGTTGAGATTTCTGGTCATGGCTGCCAGGTCCTGTATACCGCTTGGCTGGAAGTCCACTACCCCCCCCACACTGACACAATGGGTATCTAAAGTGACCGATCTTATGTACATGGAGGACCTGACATCTTCTATCAATGACCGACAGGACGAGTTCTATAGGACTTGGTTTCCTTGGTTAGAGTTCACCCACTCGGCGGACTACACTAGACTGCTTTCCGTTCCGCGGCAGTTGTGAGTCCTCGGAGAAACACTACCCCCCTCTCCCGCCCCCTTTCCCCTCCTTTCTTCCCTCTCTACATCTCTTTTGCTATTTCTTTCTTTCCTTTTCTCGCTTCAAGCTTTTTCCTGGCTCTTCTATTCTTGGCCTGCTGTGAATTTTCTCTTCTTTTGGTTTGGTTGGGTTATAAATTGTTTAAACTGGGTCGGACTCGAACAGGTACGGGGTCGAAGGTGGTATCGGGGCATAGACTGATACTATGGATGTCATTGTTAATGATATTACTTGCCTTTATGTCATTTGCTATTTTGTTTGGAGCAGGAGACTCCCTGTACTGTTGTGAGTTTGGCTTTCAAAATAAAGAATTTAAAAAAAAAAAAAAAAGTGATGACTCTACCTGCCCGTGGAGGTTGGCACCCTAAAAGTGAATATGGCGCCTCCACTCAATGAAATCTGACCCTCAAATATTCCTTACTCCCTGCACAGAACTAAATAAATATTCAATCCTCAATTGAATCATTAACTAAAAAAAAGGCCTATTAAGCACTTAGCTGTGTCCAATGACCACACAGAGTTTATAGTACTGCTGATTTAATCAGCTCCCCTTTCTCTTATATTAAAAAAATAAATAAAATAATTCACAAGTCTGATTAAAGGGAATATGCCAGTAGTTTTTTGCTACCTCATCTGAGAGCAGCTTGATGTAGGCGAAATGGCCCTGAGTTCAACGATGTAGCACTTCGATTACTTTGTGCAACCATTCGGACACTGCGAAAAATTTTAGATTTTGTATGTAGGAGTGCTGGGAGAGCTGCCCCCACCCACACCAGGCACTCAGTGTACATTTCCATAGAGAGAAGCTGCTAATCACAGAAGGAGGCGGAGTCGGACTACAACTCATGTGCTGCTGAGACCCACTGATGATAAAGATAAGAGGCTTAAGCTAATGTTGCAGGTAAACAAAAAAAAGACAGACTCAGGGCTGAATTTTCTGTTTTAAAGCCCCTTCACACACAACGAGATCGCTAACGAGATCGCTAATGAGATCGTTGCTACGTCCCCGTTTCTATGACGCAGCAGCGATCTCGTTATGTGTGACACCTACCAGCGATCAGGCCCCTGCTTTGAGATTGCTAGTCGTTGCTGAATGGTTGGGACCATTTTCTTCAAAGGCGATGTCCTGCTGGGCAGGATGCATCGCTGTGTTTGACGCCTACCAATGACCTCCTAACACAGTCCCAACGCCTGCCGAGATCGTTATACAGGTCGCTGATCGTTACTGCGTCGTTGGTAAGATCTGACTGTGAGACATCTCACCAGCGACCTCCTAGCGACTTACCAGCGATCCTTATCAGGTCAGATCGTTTTCGGGATCGCTGGTAAGTCGTTAAATGTGACGGGGGCTTTACTCTTGCAGCATCAGATTACATGACATAAACTTGCTGACAGAGTCCCTTTAAGGGCTGGTGAAAGCTGGGTTACAAACTTTTGTTCCTCTATAGATTAGACAAACCTCTCATTCATATTGGATAAATGTATATGTAAAATAGGCAATATAAAAACAAATTATATAGTAAAAATTGATATGCTACTTATGACTATCAGGCAATCACCGAATTTACACGATTATAAAATAACACTGACCTTTGACAAATCCCTAAAATTGCTCGGGAGAGTCAAATCCAGCTCTTCAGATTCATAATTTGTGATAACCCACGGAAACACTGGATACTGATTCAAGTCATTGTAGGTTCGTCCTGTCAAAAACAAGAAACAATAAAGCTCTTGTTTCTTGATAAATCAACAAAACAGATATCGACATCATATGTGTACATTATTTAAAGGATTTCTGTTAACACAAGAACAATGACATAAAATTACATCATAAAACACATCTACAAATTAAATTTATTTATATAGTTTGTACCACAGGACTGGAATATAGCAAATGTATTGAGAAATATTCAAAGAGGGGTCAAAAACTGAGCCTGGAAACTCTTGGCTTACAAGTTTACCCTCTACTTTGAGCACAATATTTGAGGGTTTTCTGAGAGATACTATCCTGAAATATCTCACTAATCATAACCTCATAACCTAGCATCAAAATGGGCTTATAAGGGATTGGTGGTATCATACTAGTCTGATAAACTTGCATGAAGAGGTAATCTCCCCATTGTTCCAGACTAAAACCGTGCACGACTCACACACTGATTACGCCACAGTTAACAGTGAGGTACAATAGGGGTCAGTATTGGCCTTTTTTTTTTTTTTTTTTTTTTTTTTATAGGATATGTATTAATGACCTTGAAGAGGACATACAGAGTAAAATTTCAATATTTGCAATTGATAATGAAGTCTAAAAGATAACACACAAGTGGATAACTTATTATTAAAGAGAGATTTATGTAAGCTGGACGTTTCAGCAGAAAAATGGCAATAGAGCTTTAAAGGGAACCTGTCAGGTGCAATATGCACCCAGAACCACAAGCAGTTCTGGGTGCATATTGTTAATCCCTGCCTAGCTGTCCCTGTATCTAGTAGCAAAGATAAAGAGATCTATAGAAAAAGTATTTGTAAAGATATTTTGTCATATGCTAATGAGGCAAGCGATTAGTCATGAGGGCGTTACTTACCCTGGCTAGTCAGCCCCCTTAGCATGTTAGCACGCCCCTGTGGGTGTACTAACATGCTAATGAATGTGCAGCGTCAGAGGATGGTCGCACTCATCTCTCTGCTGCCATCGTCGCCCGACACTGGATTTCGGCTCAGTGCGCATGACCCCGGAGTTCCGGTCATGTGCACTACATAGGTGTGAAACAAGGACTCGTACACCCGGCAGTCATGCGTAAGGCTTCTCCTTGTGGAGAGTAATCTGGCATGGCAGTATGAGGAGAAAAACACCTAGCAATGCCTCTTTGGAAAATTGAGTATGCCAATTGCTACTTCAGAGAGGAAGAAGACTTGGGCGCTAGTGCTACCCATTGGAAGTAGCAATCTAAAAAAAATCAATATTGAACCTTTAATGAGCCTTGCCATATGACTTAAGATAAAAAGCCAAACCAGAATCTCAACTTGCACACATTTACCATTGAAAAACGCACACAAAAACACATCCTGTGAGCAAGATCTAAAGATATATGCATGCAGTCTTTTAGGAGGAATACGTCTGAAACCATCTTAAAAGTAATTAACACATGCAATGCCCGAACACATGCACATGCATTTAATCTTTATGACCATAATGAATATGACCCCATTGTAGATGTAGATTGTAAGCTCTTATGAGTATTTTTCCTTTTAATTTGTATTTTCTGTAACTGTTGAACCTCTTAATTGTAAAGCGCTGTGGAATATGATGGCGCTGCAGAAAAAAAGATAATTTATTATGAGCTTCTCTAAATCGATTCAAGATTTGAAGAGAATAAAAGTGACCTGACCATTCTTCTGGAGACTTCCATTTATGTATACAGTTAAAAAGTCGTCAGCGGCAAAGCTACAGTATACGTGTCCAAAGAGACGCTAAAGACGACGCTTCTGGTAAAACACTGTGGGTACCCAGCGTCTAAAAGACCTTGCGTGCATATACCACAAAGGCTAAAACTTTGTTTACCAAATCAAGCAGAGCTCAGTTGTTTCTCCAGTACCAGTCTGTGTCTTGTATTGTTTATGACTATTGTACTTGTTCCGATTATGTATACCCCTTCTCACCTGTAAGGTGCCATGGAATAAATGGCGCTATAATAATAAATAATATGTCACTACTTTACCTGCTATTGTGTTCAAGAACATCAAGTACTCAAAGTTTGAGATTTCTCGGTGCTGCCAACGCTGAGTCATGTTTGAGGCCTTAAATATCTGCCGAGGGCTAGCCAGAGAGATGCGCCTGTCAAGACAGAAAAGGAAAATAACTTCAGTTTATAAACAGAAAAAAGGCAAAAAAATTAACATTCTAAATATTATTAGATACAAGTTAGTAATAGATCTTCCCTTTCCCCAAACGTGCATCTTCTTCATTCCACACCGTGTCTTATGGCTGAACTAGGCCACAGGCATTGTTCTGTCGTGACATGGGGCGTTACATCACTAAGCACATCGGCCAAATGATGCCACAAACTACAATGATGTTGTAGGTCTAGTCAAGACAGATAAAGTCCAAAAGAAGTCTGGCTCACTGAGGGGTGCTCAATGAAAAATAGACAATACTTATAGAAAGATCTCGTCACTCAGAGGAAAAATCAAAACAACAGGGTTGTAATGGAACGTGTGTTTATTAAAGTAACGTTTCGGCTATTTGCCTTCATCAAAACACTATTTGGTATGAAGGAAAGCAAAATATATTCATATGTAGAGGACATCGATGAACATTCTCAATGTGGACATAAAGAGGAAATGGTGAAATCCTGTGGGTAAGAGGGTATAATACCGCTATGCAGAAGGTTGTGTGATCCCACTCCACCGCTGATCACCCTTGGCACAGCCTTCTGCATAGCGGTATTATACCCACTTACCCACAGGATTTCACCATTTCCTCTTTATTTCCACATTGAGAATGTTCATTGATGTCCTCTACATATGAATATATTTTGCTTTCCTTCATACCAAATAGCTTTTTGATAAAGGCACATAGCCGAAACGTTACTTTAATAAACATACGTTCCTTTACAACCCTGTTTTGATTTTTCCTCTGCGTGCCGGGATCTTTCTATAAGTATAGTCAAGACAGATGACAGCATGGAGTGAAGAGGCCAAATAGGATGTGGGCGATGAGAAAAGGAGTGGCAGCGAGGACTGGACAGCGGGCTACCAGAAAGTCGAGAGAGGTGGGCAGTGAGGTTTTTCATTTTTTAAATATGCTGGGTTCTGGAGACCCCAAACAGAATACTGAAGATTCATAGAGAATGGAATTTGCTTGTTTCCTTGGCAAATTCGATCATGTCTAAATATAGGTTTGTCTGAAAGACACCACAAGCTGCATTACACAAGCAAATTAATTTTTCGTGGAAGATAAGATAATTTTTAAATCAGAAAAATCTGTAACTCAATCAATGAAATCAATAACAAATCAGAAAAAAAAGAATCAATCACTACACTAGAGAAAAGAACCATCCGTATACATTTTTTCAGGGAAAATTTACTCCTCTTTTGAACTGGGATCTGTTCGCATGAGTATTATAATTAAGGCAGGCGTTTCTTCTAGAAATCATGGATGATTTTCATACATTAATATGTAAAAATGTATATGATTAAATACAGTTTCCAAGGTTAATAATAAATAGCAAAAAATCCATAAAAATCGGATGCAGTACAGATGTTCCACATGGGAAATGATTTTTGTTTGCGCACTGAGGCTTGAATGGCCGAGTCTGATCCAACAATTGTAAGACAATAGCGCATACTGGGATTTTTACAAGGATGATTAGTCTGTGTGAAAAAATTGAATTACATCGGTTATTGTGCTGTCCGATTTTTACTGGACAGCACGTGTGTATTACACACATCTGGACGAGCTTTAAAGGGAATCCATCATCAGAATATCGCATTGTTTAAATCCAGTTTGTTTTACTTTTTTTTCTTGCAATTTGTTTCATATTAAAAAATAAAAAAAAAAAAATAATCGTAACTACGGTAGTAATTTTCCAATTTTCAGAGAGGCTGTAGCCACTTTTTCTAGACTCTTACCTTCCTGTTCTTTCATGAATACCAAACATGACATAAATTAACTGAGCATGTGGAAACTTTATCAACCTGAAAATATGGTGGACGGCTGAATTATTTAAAAATATTTATTAATGTAATTATCAAGGATTAGATTAAAAACAAATCAAAAGGAGAACAACATACACCGGTGGATAAAAATAGTGGAGCACAAAGGGATTATTTATGAAGGTGTAAGTAGGCCAATTTGCTCCATATATAATGTAAACAATTCTGCAAAAGTATGTGTTCAAAACGTTATAAATAAATGTATAAGTTACCACTAAATCTAAGTTGACTGGTGACTAGAATATCACTGATGGTATATCACATGTATACATGTAACATTCAGCAATATTACAATCTATGCATATAACTATCTCAAATAGTTAGACAATTGGTGTATCCATACCACATGGAAAGTAAACATTGCATAAATAAAAAATAAATATAAAGTGCTTGCAGCAGACATAAAGTAGCAATGGCAAGAGGTAAGCAGTTGGTGTATAAATCAGTGAATATAAAGAGCTTGTAGTATGAAGCGGAGCTAAAATATACTAGGCTGATACAGTGCCTACAAGTAGTATTCAACCCCCTGCAGATTTAGCAGGTTTACACATTCGGAATTAACTTGGCATTGTGACATTTGGACTGTTGATCAGCCTGGAAGTGTGAAATGCACTGCAGCAAAAAAGAATGTTGTTATTTCTTTTTTTTTTTTTTTTTTTTAAAAATTGTGAAAAGTTTATTCAGAGGGTCATTTATTATTCAACCCCTCAAACCACCAGAATTCTGTTTGGTTCCCCTAAAGTATTAAGAAGTATTTCAGGCACAAAGAACAATGAGCTTCACATGTTTGGATTAATTGTCTCTTTTTCCAGCCTTTTCTGACTAATTAAGACCCTCCCCAAACTTGTGAACAGCACTCATACTTGGTCAACATGGGAAAGACAAAGGAGCATTCCAAGGACATCAGAGACTAGATCGTGGAGGGTCACAAGGCTGGCAAGGGGTACAAAACCCTTTCCGAGGAGTTGGGCCTACCTGTCTCCACTGTTGGGAGCATCATCCGGAAGTGGAAGGCTTATGGAACTACTGTTAGCCTTCCACGGCCTGGACAGCCTTTGAAAGTTTCCACCCGTGCCGAGGCCAGCCTTGTCCGAAGAGTCAAGGCTAACCCAAGGACAACAAGGAAGGAGCTCCGGGAAGATCTCATGGCAGTGGGGACATTGGTTTCAGTCAATACCATAAGTAACGTACTCCACCGCAATGGTCTCCGTTCCAGACGAGACCGTAAGGTTCCTTTACTTTCAAAGCGTCATGTCAAGGCTCATCTACAGTTTGCTCATGATCACTTGGAGGACTCTGAGACAGACTGGTTCAAGGTTCTCTGGTCTGATGAGACCAAGATCGAGATCTTTGATGCCAACCACACACGTGACGTTTGGAGACTATATGGCACTGCCTACGAACCCAAGAATACCATCCCTACAGTCAAGCATGGTGGTGGCAGCATCATGCTGTGGGGCTGTTTCTCAGCCAAGGGGCCTGGCCATCTGGTCCGCATCCATGGCAAGATGGATAGCACGGCCTACCTGGAGATTTTGGCCAAGAACCTCTGCTCCTCCATCAAGGATCTTAAGATGGGTCGTCATTTCATCTTCCAACAAGACAACGACCCAAAGCACACAGCCAAGAAAACCAAGGCCTGGTTCAAGAGGGAAAAAATCAAGGTGTTGCAGTGACCTAGTCAGTCTCCTGACCTTAACCCAATTGAAAACTTGTGGAAGGAGCTCAAGATTAAAGTCCACATGAGGCACCCAAAGAACCTAGATAACTTGGAGAAGATATGCATGGAGGAGTAGGCCAAGATAACTCCAGAGACCTGTGCCGGCCTGATCAGGTCTTATAAAAGACGATTATTAGCTGTAATTGCAAACAAGGGTTATTCCACAAAATATTAAACCTAGGGGTTGAATAATAATTGACCCACACTTTTATGTTGAAAATTTATTAAAATTTAACTGAGCAACATAACTTGTTGGTTTGTAAGATTTATGCATCTGTTAATAAATCCTGCTCTTGTTTGAAGTTTGCAGGCTCTAACTTATTTGCATCTTATCAAACCTGCTAAATCTGCAGGGGGTTGAATACTACTTGTAGGCACTGTATAACAGGAGCAAAGATGTAAATTACATACCCCAAGGTGCCAGGCTCAAAGCCAAAGCGGTGATGTCAGATCAGGTATGGCTATAGGGAGCCTCCTGATCGGTCCGTTATGATTTAAATACCCGCAACAGTTTTTGCCTCACATGCCTTGTTAATGGGGAAACACGCGTTGGGTTCCATCCTGGCACCTTAGGGCATGTAACTTGCATCTTTGCTCCTGTTAAATCTGTTTACGTTCAGCCTACTATATTCTACCTCAGGTTCATACTACAAGTAATTTTTATACCAACAACTTACCTATTACCATTGCTATTTTAGGTCTATGCTAAAAGCCTTTTATATTAATTATTTATTAAATGTTTACTTTCCACATAGTATGGATACATTAATTGTCATATAAACTATGTGAGGTATTTATATAGCTACATTGTACACAACCTTACATAACAGATTTAAAACCTTTTTGGATGACACATTCCCTTTAACTCCTACGTATGGGGTTCAAACTGATTCAGGTCCATTAGAAAATATCTTAACCATTGGTTGGCTAAATAAAGGAATTTTAGTTGGTATGATTCTGAAGAAATTTAATTTTTTCCTGTTTGTGTAAGGAAAAGATAATTTGTATATCTTGAGGATGCAATAACGACAACAGGGGTACCTCTGTAGATGTATACACTAATTTTCTTTTATCATAAATCAGAGAACTGTGCTCTCAATACAGCATTTTAATGGTTATTGCCGGTGCACTTTCCTTTATGGATACTTATAATGAGTATATGCATAATGCATAGAATATCCTCATTTTACACAGAACAAAAGCATAATGTCTCAAATTTTATGATCAAATTCCGTACACAATTTAATAAATAATGAAACACAAAATAAACAATCTACTTCAGAGAAATAACGTTTTCAGGATGTGCTCATAAGTGCATAGAGATAGGGCTCATGTTAATGTGGAGTCTGATCATAGAACGTTTCCAACTGGAGACTTAGAAACAATAATAATAAACCAAAGCAACCGAACCTACAAAGAAATAGCTGACAAGTCAGATTTATAAAAATAAAACCCCACATATCATGGCCATAAACTTATATACCGTATTTTTTTGGATTATAAGACGCACTTTTCCTCCCAAAAATTTGGGAGGAAAATGAGGGGTGTGTCTTAAAATCCGAATATAGCCAACCGGTGGGGCTGTCTATACGGACGGCCGGGTGCGTGCGGGCGGCCGGTTGCCTGTGGCTGCGTGCCGACTGCCTCTCTGTCCCGGCAGCCAGCTGCTTCTCTGTGCGGGTGGGCGGGCGGGCGGCCTGCTGGCTGCCACCCTGTGCATGCAGCTGCGCAGACTGCGGTGGCTGTGCAGCGGGTGTCCCAGTGTGTCTGCGGTCTTGGTTTCAAATAGTGGCGCCGGGTGTCAGCGCATGCGCAGATGGAGCTCTTGGGTGAGAGCTCCATCACTGCATGCGCTGCTCCAGGCTCCATCACTTGAACCGGGACCACAGACACACTGGGACACACCGCCCCGCCCGGTCCACCACTGCGCCGTCGCCGCTGCTGCCACCACTGAGCCGTCACCACTGCTGCCACCACTGAGCCTTCACCGCCGCTGCCACCACTGAGCTGTCACCGCCTCTGCCACCACTGAGCTGTCACTGCCGCTGCCACCACTGAGCCGTCACCACAGCTTTCACTACTGAACCGCGGCTGCCCCCACTGATCACCGCTGCCAGCACAATCTCTGCCTCCTGTGACCCGCTTCACTGCTGCCCCCCTCTGGTAAGACAATACCTGAGTATAAGACGGACCCCATTTTTTTTACCTTTCTTTCTCTCTAAATTTGGGGTGCGCCTTATAATCCAGTGCGTCTTATAAAACGAAAAATATGGTAATCTTTACATAGAGAAAGTGAAAACCAACATTACAAAATACTAAAGATAATTAAACACTTCCGCAGCTATCCAGCAATTTCCTCGGCAGAATGAAGGCAGACCTCATGTTTAGGAGATTTGGAGGACTCTACGCTGGAGGACTCCACATCAATCCCCACTTCCTGGTAATGAAACTCCCCAATATAAAAAAAGTGTGTGTTCCCCAAAGAGTACCTGGTTTGCGGAAGACCAAAATTCGTGCCAATTCCAACTCTGGGGAGACAATGTACCACCTTTTTCACAGTAGACTGGTCCGGAAAGTTGAACATGACGGCCACTGTACATAGAAGACAGAAATACAAAAAGTCACATTAAGTTTTACTTTTGTGATTCATAAAGGAATCTCTTTTTATCTTTCTCATTTTAACTGCAGTAACAAAAACAGGGGTATCCAATGAGGTGGGCTACCCATCCTCCTAACAGTTGAGTAATGAGCTGGGTCTGAATAGGGCATGTGTCATCAGAAAATCTATTATTTAAATCAGATTACGTTTTTGCTTCATTTCAGATCTGAATTATTGAAATAAAACCGACGTAAACTTGCAAATTTCAGACTGGCCACTGGGGCTTTTTTAGACTCCTACTTCCAGCCCTCAATGAAAGTTTTCACTACGTTCCTTGTCATAGGGTGTACTAAAAATAACAAGTAACACCAATAAAGAATCCATTAATCAAAATAAGTGATTATTATCACCCCACTCCCTCTCCCTTCACAATGAGCATTGCACATGCTAATTAGATGCTTTAATACAAAAGATAAGGATGGGGTCTATTCATCGCACCTGGATTTCTGGAAACAGGAAGTTAGAGTGCAAAGCCGCCACCATGGCCAGTGTGAAAACAACAAGATTTCTAATTTTTAATAATTGTGATATGGAAAAAAATAGCAAATATTAATTTTTTTACAAAAAAACTACAGGTCATTTTCTGATGACACATTCCCTTTAACAAATTAGTTATTTCTGTTGGAGTTCTTTGAAATTGAAACTCAGGTAATCAGCTAAAGTGAAAGTTTATTAAGAGCCTGGCTGATTCAGGAATTTGTGATTTAAAGGGGTTGTCTGGTCTAAAATGACAAGTCTGCAATTAGTCTGTGTCACTATGTGACTGCAGACTTGTGAATCCTCACATCACACACACTGTGCGCTTAGTATTCTCCTGTGTCAAAGCCGAAAATGGGGTTCACATGGCCACAAGTATGCTATATCTATACTGCCGGCCACAATCCAACTCAACGTGGCCTTACTCAATACACTTGAGATTCACAGAGTGATTGCAGACATGTCATTTAAAGTGGACAACCTTTTTAAGAGAAATTTAGGGGGTTTGGATTAGGACCTAGGTTTAATCAATTAGCTCAGTTTTTCCTTCTATACGGAAATAACAATTCTCTATAGTGTCAAACATGGCTTGAGAAGCAAGACTTCCCCTGCTAGTTAAAAATATTAGTTCTGCCCGCTATGATGTTATCAGTCTGTTTACACCCCCTTGTCTTTCTTGCACATTTTATGAATATTTTTCGGTCCATGTGCACAATGGACCGCAGATGGTGAGCACATGGACCAATTGTAGCCTATACTGGAAATCTGCCCTTTTGTCCAGCCTGCAGGCAGATTTCCAGGGATCGCAGTGTTCGGGCTGGCAGTCCCATTTTGCCTGCCGCTGGCCCATTAAGTTCTCTTTACACAACGAGCATGGACAAGCAGCATTCACTAGAGAACACTGCAGCACAAGCAATGAAGGATTACGTCCTGACATTAGCACTGGTACTTTCTGGGCACTTTGTGGTCCTGTCCCACTGGTGAAGACTACATCCCCAGTGCCTCCCCCGTGATGTATAGGCTGCAGCCCCAGCATCTCCAATGTGATGTATATACCCCAGTGTATCCTGTATGATGTCTATATTCCAGCCTGTCTCCTACGTCATATATATAGCAGCACCCTAACAAATGGGCAGGACAAAATTATTAGCACCTTTCCAAAACTGTGGGTAAACAACTTTGTTTCAAGCATGTGATTCTTGTTGAAATGCATCTAAGGCAAGTAACATCTGTGCAATATGAAAATCACATCTGAAACCAGATAAAAAGGGGGAGAAGCTGATAAACTTTGCATTGTGTGTGTCTGCCACAATAAGCATGGAGAACAGAAAGAGAAGAGAACTGTCTGAGGACATGAGAACCAAAATTGTTACAAGTCCATCTCCAGAGATCTTGATGTTCCCTTTGTCCATGGTGCACAACAAAGTCATGAAGTTTACAACTCATGGCACTGTAGCTAATCTCCCTGAACATGGTTGGTAGAGAGAAATTGATGAAAGGTTGCAAAGTAGGAAAGTCCAGATGGTGAATTAGCATCCCCAATCAAGTTTAAAAGAAATTCAAGTTGTCCTGCAGGCTCAGGGTGCATCAGTGTCCGTGCAAACTATCCGTCCACATTTGAATGAAATAAAATGCTATGGCTGGAGACCTAGAAGGACACTACTGCTGACAAAGAGACCTAAAAATGGTAGACTGCAGTTTGCCAACATACCGTATTTTTCGTTTTATAAGACGCACTTATGTTCCCCCAAATTTTGGGGGAAAGTAGGGGGTGCGTCTTATAAGCCGAATATACGGGGGGGTGTATAATTATATATATATATATATATTACATACACACACACACACACACACATATACACACTGCAGGGTCCAGGGGAGGTGTGAGTAGCTCTGGAGCGCAGGTGAACGCTGCGGGCTGGAGCCTTTGATCTCCTGCTCCCGCTCATATAATATGCACAGTCGCTGTCCGCACCGCAGTGATGGGCTGGGGGAGCGGTGCATATTATATGTCCCTGCGCCCCCCTGTGATGGCCCATGCCCCCCTGTGTTAGATATGGCTCCCATGCTGCTGCTCATTCTAAAATAAAAATGCTTTACTTACCCCCTTCAGCGTTTCTCCCCAGTGTCCCTGCTTCCACTCTGATCAGGCAGGCACACAGAGATGAGATCACTCTGCTGTGCCGATCACATGACCGGCCCCAAGAACCAGGAAGTGGAGGAACAGAAGCACGGAGGGAGACAGGAGGGAGATCAGCGCTGGAGGAGGTAAGGAAAGTGTTTTATTTTACTATGGGCAGCAGCATGGGGGCGATATCTAACACAGGGGGACTTGTGCAATCCATAGGGGGCCATAGGCAGCAGAGGGGAATGTATGCAATCCATAGGGGGCCATAGGCAGCACAGGGGAATGTATGCAATCCATAGGGGGCCATAGGCAGCAAGGGGAATGTGTGCAATCTATAGGGGGGCATAGGCAGCACAGGGGAACGTATGCAATCCATAGGGGGCCATAGGAAGCACAGTGAACGTGTGCAATCCATAGGGGGCCATAGGCAGCACAGGGGAACGTGTGCCATAACAAGGGGGCTATATTCAATATAAGGGGGCCATATCCAGATTGAGGGGGCTAATTTTAGGATGGGGGGCTATGAGGGACATATACCCTATATGATTTGTTAGATGGACACTGGCATTATAAGATGGACCCCATTTAACATTTAAAAAAAAAATTCTCTTTTCCTTCACCAAATTTGGGGGTGCGTCTTATAATCAGGTGCGTCTTATAAAGCGAAAAATACGGTATATGTGAGTATAACAAAATACTTCTGGGAAAGCTCCTTGTGGACAGAGGAGACCAACATAGAGTTTTTTGGTAAAGCATATGATACTATTATTTACAGAAAATGGACTGAGACCTACAAAGAAAAAAAACAGTACCAGCAGTCAGATATGGTCAAGGTTAAAATATGTTTTGAGGCTGATTTTCTGCCTCTTGCACTGGGTGCCTTGACTCTATGAAAGGCATCATGAAATCTGAAGATTACCAAATGATTTTGGGTAGCAATGTAGTGTCCAGTGTCAGAAACCTGGGTTTGCATCCTAAATCATGGGTCTTTCAGCAGAACAATGGATGGAAGCACCCACAAATGGATGGAAACAAAGCGCTGCAGAGTTCTAAGGCGGTCAGCAATGAGATCTTAAAATGCTGTTGGGAGAAGGAGTCTTCAAATATGAGAGAACTGGAGCAGTTTGCAAAAGAAGATTGATCCAAAATTCCAGTTGAGAGGTGAAAGAAGCTTCTGGATGATTATGGGAAGCGACTGATCACATTTATTTATTCAAAAGGGTGTGCAACTAAATATTGTCGGGCCCATTTTGGGGATTTTGTGTGAAATTATGTCCAACTTGCCTTTTATTATTATTTTTTTGTTGTTCCAATACACACAAAGGAAATAAAATGTGTGTAACAAAACATAAGTAATTGCAATAATTTTCTGGGAGAAATATTTAATTTTCCGACATGATTGTATAGCAGTCTCAGGGTCTCTTTTGTGATGTGTAGACAACAATCTCAGTGTCTCCTATGTGATGTGTATACAGCAGTCTCAGTGTCTCCTATGTGATGTGTATACAGCAGTCTCAGTGTCCTCTATGTGAACTGTACACAGCAGTCTCAGTGTCTGCTATGTGAAGTAAACTGCAAACCTCCAACTGCTTGATTTCTATAAATGTGATGTGAGCAGTGATGATTTTCCCACTGTGAGAAGACACAGAAATCTGCATTCAGAACAACTTACTGCTGTGAGTTTTTTACAAAACTTATAGTAAAGATTAGGATGACGCACACCTTGGAAAGTAGTTGCATGTAGCAATATCATCAATACCACCAAACATCAAATGCCTCACCAAAGTGAAGCAATTCCAGCCATTATATTAGAGTTGAGCTAATGAAACATTTGACCAAATACAGCAGGATAAATTTCAAGTTCATAATTTTGTACATCCTGCAAATGACGCTATAAATATTCATATGGCTCTTGGCAGAAAAAAGGTTTTCCACCCCTGCTGTATACTATACCATGTATATATGCCTAGAGATCACAAGTAAACTCCAATTTACCTGCTATGTTTAAAGGGAACATACATCAACGTCATTCGGATAGTCAGATCCAATCCAATCACACATTATACAGTAAGTGGCTATGTAATATATATGCTGTTTGGGGGTCGGTGCTGTATGCCACATAAGAATTTTGACCCTTGGGGACTGATACATAGTAACAGTACTAACTGCCAATATATGTATGTAAGAAGTGAATAATGGAAATGAAGTGAAGTCTTCTCTGTATCATCTAGTACTAGCTGATTGCGAGCTGTATTCCCATAAGTACTGTATTAGTGTCTGTATATAGCATTTCCTTCTATCCAGATCTGTCTGTATGGAAGCCCTCTTTAAATAAAGCTATTTATGGGACACATTCTTCTTCCCACATTTGTGAATGCTACATGCACTTCCTCTGTTATACTTTTGTTTGTATGCATTGTGAAGCAGATGTTTATAAGTGTGGAACATATTCTATATACACGAGATAGGAAATGATAATTCAATTTTAGTATGTAAATTCTCATTGTTTACAGAGAAACTGTGTGATCAAATCTGCTTCCATGTGTGTAAGCTTCTACTTCGTTAAATTAAATGATTGAACATGGGTCAATGTATGCAAAATGCTCCTCATGGCAAAATAAACTAGTGCCTGCCTGTGCAGGAACAACACATTCATTACCAGGCTGTATGCTGCCCATTTTCTTGCCATTTATAAAAATTGTAACCAGTTTTAAAGACTATGAGGGTTTTCTTTTTTCATAAGACAAAGAGAACTAGAATAATCCAATGATATATTTACCTCGGTTTGCCATGAACATTTCCAGGGCAGTATTCTGCAAAAGATAGCGTCGTGAAAATACAGCGCGAATCTCTGTGAAAAGCCATTTTCCATGAACTCCTTCAGTGTAGCTGAGGATCTGCAAAAAAAAGTAACACTTAAAGAGCGACCCTCTTAATTTTTTTTTTTAACAAATTAATAATGCACATGAAGATCAGAAGTTTTTTTAATATCTCAGAAAAGTCAGCTTCTTTCTCTTTTCTACTGATTTTATATTATTCTCAATTAGTGGGTAAAACCTGTCTTAAATGACAACAGCTTTCTCCATTATGAGATATTTAGTTGTTTTATATAGATATAACATTCTCTCTCTATATATATATATATATATATATATATATTATATATATATATATATATATATATATATATATATATATATGCCTTATTCTGTCTGTCTCGCTCCAAAATGAAGTCATTACAGTGACAACTGTCGCATTGGCCGTTCGGCTCGGCCACGCCACGCCCCCCGCATGCATTGCCCGCCCAGCCACGCCCCCGCACACACTGTGCCCGCCTGGCCACGCCCCCGCGCACACTGCCCGCTCGGCCACACCCGCGCACACTGCGCCCGCTCGGCCACGCCTCTCTCCCCAGGACTACTCCTCCTATTATACTCCTCTCTCCCCAGGACGACTACTCCAACACACACACACACACACACACACACACACACACACACACACACACACACACTGCACAAAACATACCTCCCCCCAAAACACACACACAGCCACACATACCGCGCAACACACACAATGCTGCAGACACACAGCGCTCCAAAAACAACGCAACACACACAACACCGCTCTCACACACCCCCACACGCAGACAATACCCAGAGCATTTACAGCGCCCTACACAAACACTTGGTAACTACACACAACCTCTATATATATATATATATAACAAAAATCATACATTAACTACACAATAAATTTTAGAATACCCGATGCATTAGAATCGGGCCACCTTCTAGTTTATATATAACCATCTATAGATTGTTGGTGCTCATATAAATCTATTGAGATTATGTGGAAACAAGAGAGGAGAGAAGAGCTAGAGGCAGACACAGACATTCTGCTGCAAGTTCACCTGCAATAACATTTACATTTTAAACTTGTTTCATAAAAAATACCCAAATTAAATACCCAAAATAGACTTAACATAATATGTTACGGAGTACAAAAGGAACCTATTTTATTGTTTTACCAAGCATTATCTGCACTGGACTGTACATTTTCCACATACAGGGCTCTAAATTCCCTTAAAGAGAACCTGTCACTGGTTTTTCGGCCTATAAGATGTGGCCACCACCAGTGGGCGCTTATATACAGCATTCTAACATGCTGTATATAAGAGCCCAGGCCGCTGTGTAGAATGTAAAAAGCACTTTAGAAATCTCACCTAACGGCCGCGCTGCGGTGGATTTGAGTCAGATGGGCGTCTGTGTTGTCCGAAGCAGCCTCTTTTGGCCATCTTCGTCCTCCTTCTCTAGCCGGGGTGCACGACGTGTCCTACGCCATACATACTCACCGGCATTGAGGTCCTGCGCAGGTGCACTTTGATCTGCCCTGAGCAGGGCAGATCAAATCATTGTAGTGCGCAGGACCGGCTTCAGAAGGAGGACGAAGATGGCCAAAAGAGGAGGCGCCGGCACCGGACAACGGAGACGCCCATATGAACAACTCCACCGCAGCGCGACTTTTAAGTATTATAAAGTGCTTTTTACATTCTACACAGGAGGCCTGGACTCTTGTATACAGCATTCTAACATACTTTATATAAGAGCCCACTGGTGGTGTCCGCAGCTTATGGGCCGAAAAACTGGTGACAGGTTCCCTTTAACATACAATTTTAAAAGATTACATAGTAAAGGTGTACTGCCACTCTTAGGGGAGCTTCCTACATACTGCTTATGCATTGAACTTGGGTAGGGTTTTTTTCCCCTCTTGATACACTACTAGAGATGAGCGCGGTTCGTGGTTCTCCAGTTCTAGGCTCGAGTGATTTTTGGGGCTGTTCGAGATCGAACTAGAACTCGAGCTTTTTGCAAAAGCTCGATAGTTCTAGATACGTTCGAGAACGGTTCTAGCAGCAAAAAGCAGGGCTTTTTACAGCTACAGTGAGCAGGAGCCATCGCTGGCAGCCTGCCAGAAGCTGGTAACCAAGATAAACATCGGGTATCCAAGCAAAGCGCTTTGGTTAGTAACCCGATGTTTATCTTAGTTACGTGCAGGAAGCCCACACTTCCCCGCTCAGCTCACTCCGCCCCCTCCTGCCCGCGGCATGTACACATACATATACACACACACTCTCACACACGCACTCCCAGCCAATGGGGAACATCATTGACTGGGACAGTGTGGATCGTCATGGCAACCCCTTGGATTACACCAGACCTGGATTTGTTTTTCATTCTAATAAATTGGTTAAAGAGGGAATGTTTTGGGGAGTGTTTTTTCAAATAAAAAAGTGTTTGTCGTCTATTTTTTTTTTATTACTGACTGGGTTGGTGATGTCGGGTATCTGATAGACGCCTGACCTCACCAACCCCAGGGCTTGATGCCAGGTGACATTACACATCTGGTATTAACCCCATATATTACCCCGTTTGCCACCGCACCAGGGCGCGGGATGAGCTGGGGCGAAGCACCAGGATTGGCGCATCTAATGGATGCGCCACTTCTGGGGCGGCTGCGGCCTGCTATTTTTAGGCTTGGGAGAGTCCAATAACCATGGACCTCCCTAGTCTGAGAATATCAGGCCCCAGCTGTCTGCTTTACCTTGGCTGGTGATCCAATTTTGGGGGACCCCTACGTGTTTTTTTTTTTAAATTATTTATTTAATTTAAAATAACAGCGTGGGGTGCCCTCAGTTTTGGATTACCAGCCAAGGTGAGGTTGCCAGCTGTGGTCTGCAGGCTGCAGCCGTCTGCTTTACCCTAGCTGGCTACAAAACTAGGGGGAACCCTATGTCATTTTTTTTTTCATTTTTTTGGCTAAATACAAAGCTAAGCACCCCTTAGTGCCACATGAAAGGCACCAAAGGGTGCTCCACTTTTTCTCCACTTTTTCTCCACTTATGGAGAAAAAGTGGAGAAAAAGTGGAGAAAAAGTGGAGAAAAAATGGAGAAAAAGTGGAGAAAAAAATGGAGAAAAAGTGGAGAAAAAAATGGAGAAAAAGTGGAGAAAAAGTGGAGAAAAAAATGGAGAAAAAGTGGAGAATTTTTTTCTCCACTTTTTCTCCATTCTTTTTCTCCACTTTTTCTCCACTTTTTCTCCACTTTTTCTCCACTTTTTCTCCACTTTTTCTCCGTTCTTTTTCTCCGTTCTTTTTCTCCGTTCTTTTTCTCCGTTCTTTTTCTCCGTTCTTTTTCTCCGTTCTTTTTCTATGGTCGGTCTACCCATTAGCTCTGCCATGCATACTGTAGCTCTACTCCTACTGCACATGTTACTTTATGATTGACATCTCTTTCGTACCAGAGCTGTCTAAGTCTACTCTGACCCCATATTTGTCATTACTATATTGTCCTTGTACTGTATTATGACATTTGTATCATGTGTTTCATTTCTTGCTGTGTTGCAATTTTTTTGCTGCATCCCAATTGTACCTCTACATTGTTCGAGTTTATGTTATTGTTCTCTCACTCTTATGTGATACTGATTATTGTCATTTTTCATGATTACATGCAGATAAGTCCAATCTGACGAAGGCTCAGGCCGAAACGTCAATTGTAACTTGTTTTGGGCAAAAACATATATGCTTATGAAAAAAAAATGTTCTTAATACGGACCAATAAAGAGTGATTTTGCATTACTATCCATTGGGACTTACTGACTTAGTCTGGGAGATTTAGAGTGCCGAGGTTACTCACTAATTTTATCTATTATTACCTCTGAGCACCTATATACCAGTGAGCAGAGCTTCCTCTACAGTAGTTCTCCTGATTAGGCATGCCCTTACCTCATGAGCAGGGCATTGCAGCTTTGGTAGCAACCATTACGACATGGACTCTGCTGCTGTGGACCCGGGGAGAGTGAGTGCAGATTCATTGCACCCACACTCCTCACATGAAGGGTCCGCACTCCTAGAAAATGGGGGATACGTTCCCTGAGTGACTCCCCCCCATATTCTAGACGGTCCAGAGTCGTCGTGGGACCCCTTTATTTTTATTCTTACAATAAATTGGTGAAAGAGGAAATGTTTTGGGGACTGTTTTTTCAAATAAATTTCTTTTGTCGATTTTTTGTTTTTGTTAGTACTGACAGTTTATGATGTTGGGTATCTAATAGACGCCATGACATCACAAACTGCTGGGCTTGATCTCAGGTGACTTTACAGCTAGTATCAACCCGATTTATTACCCCGTTTGCCACTACACCAGGGCACGGGATGAGCTGGGGTGAAGCGCCAGGATTGGCGCATCTAGTGGATGCGCCACGTCTGAGGTGCCTGCAGCCTGCTATTTTTAGGCTGTGAAGGCCCAATAACTATGGACCTTCCCACCCTGAGAATACCAGACCACAGCTGTCCGCTTTACCTTGGCTGGTGATCCAATTTGGAGGGGACCCTACTTTTGTTGTGTAATTATTAATATTTATAAAATAATTATAAAAAAGAGCCTGAGGGGACCTCCACATTGGATCCCCAACCACGGTAAAGCTGCCAGCTGTGGTTTTCAGGCTACAGCCATCTGCTTTACCCTAGCTGGCTATCAAAAATGGGGGGACCCAACGTCATTTTTTTTTTTTAACTATTTTTTAAATAGAAAAAATTAATGGGCTTCCCTGTATTTTGATTGCCAACCAAGGTAACGGCAGGCAGATGGGGGTGGCAACCCATAGCTGTCTGCTTTATCTGCGCTGAGAATCAAAAATACCGCGGAGCGCTACGTCATTTTTTTAAAGATTTATTTTTACAGCACTGTGATGTCCAGCAATCAAAATACAGGGAAGCCCATTTTATTTTTAGTTATTTATATAAATAATTAAAAAAAATAAATATGGGCTCCCGCTGCATTTTTTGTATTGCTAGCTAAGGGTAATCCAAGCAGCTACTGGCTGCTAACCCCCACTGCTTGGTGTTACCTTCACTGGCAATGGAAAATCCAGGGAAGCATTTTTTATTTTTTTTGCCAAAAAACTACAAAAAAAGGACGTGAGTTTCGCCATATTTTTGTATGCTAGCCAGGTATAGCAGGCAGGTGCTGGAAGAGTTGGATACAGCGCCAGAAGATGGCGCTTCTATGAAAATGCCATTTTCTGAGGCGGCTGCAGACTGCAATTCGCAGCAGTGGGGCCCAGAAAGCTCAGGCCAACCTGTGGTGCGGATTCCAATCCCCAGCTGCCTAGTTGTACCTGGCTGGACACAAAAATGGGGCGAAGCCTATGTCATTTGTTTTCTAATTATTTCATGAAATTCATGAAATAATAAAAAAAGGGCTTCCCTTTATTTTTGGTTCCCAGCCGGGTACAAATAGGCAACTGGGGGTTGGGGGCAGCCGTACCTGCCTGCTGTACCTGGCTAGCATACAAAAATATGGTGAAGCCCACATAATTTTTTCAGGGGGCAAAAAACTTCTGCATACAGTCCTGGATGGAGTATGCTGAGCCTTGTAGTTCTGCAGCTGCTGTCTGTCTGTATGGAGAAGAGCAGACAGCAGCTGCAGAACTACAAGGCTCAGCATACTCCATCCAGGACTGTATGCAGAATTTTTTTGCCCACCAAAAAAATGACGTGGGCTTCGCCATATTTTTGTATGCTAGCCAGGTACAGCTGGCAGCCACGGGCTGCCTCCAACCCCCAGTTGCCTATTTGTACCCGGCTGGGAACCAAAAATATAGGGAAGCCCGTTTTTTTTTAATTATTTCACTTATTTCATGAAATAATTAAAAAACAAATGACGTGGGCTTCGCCCCATTTTTGTGTCCAGCCGGGTACAACTAGGCAGCTGGGGATTGGAATCCGCAGCACAGGTTAGCCCGAGGTTTGTGGGCGCCTCTGCTGCGAATTGCAGTCCGCAGCCGTCCCAGAAAATGGCGCTCTCATAGAAGCGCCATCATCTGGCGCTGTATCCAACTCTTCCAACAGCCCTGGAGCCGGGTGGCTTGTTGGGTAATCATGAGTTAATACTGGCTTTGTTTTACTAGCCAGTATTAAGCCAGAGATTCTTAATGTCAGGCACGTTTGACCCGGCCATTAAGAATCTCCAATAAAGGGTTAAAAAAAACACCACACAGAGAAAAAATACTTTAATAGAAATAAATACACAGACACATTAGAGACTCCATCTTTATTACCCCCTGTCAGCCCTCCACGATCCTGCTCTTCTGTCTTCTTTCTTTCTAGTGTAGTAGTAGTGACGATTGTAGTGAGGATGAGATTCACCAGCTCATCACTTGGGGCTGGGGAACCTCCATCCTCACTACAATCCTCACTAGTGTAGTAGTAGTAGTGACGATTGTAGTGAGGAAGGATGAGATTCACCAGCTCATCACTTGGGGCTGGGGAACCTCCATCCTCACTACAATCATCACTAGTGTAGTAGTAGTGACGATTGTAGTGAGGATGAGATTCACCAGCTCATCACTTGGGGCTGGGGAACCTCCATCCTCACTACAATCATCACTACAATCGGGAAGCAGCGTGCAGCCTTCACTCAGTGAGTGATCACTGCTGGCTGCTAGCGGTAACGCTGACAGACGCGTTACCATAGCAACGGTGCTCTCGGAGCCGCGGTTAGCGGTGACGTCACCGCTAACTGCGTTGCTATGGCAACGGTGATCTCCGTTAATGACCGGCTGTGTCAGCCGGTCCCTAACGGAACGGGGAGTCGACCGTGTGCTAGAGCATGTCGCCGGTACACGGCGATACACATATGTGCACCGTGTACCGGAGAGATGCACTCGCAGGTCCTACATGACGTGTCATAGTCATGTGACCAGTCTGTAGCCAATGAGATAATAGCCACGTGACTGGTCACATGGCTATTTTGACGTCACGATAGGTCCTGCATCTCTGCTGGCAGTGCAGGTCACCGGGAGGATTCAGCGATCATCGGATGGAATAGCAGCAGGAGACAGAGTGCAGAAGAAATCGCGAGGACTGGTAAGTGTTATGGCAATGTTTATTAACTGTTTGTGTACATTTATCATGCATTTTTATGTGTTTGTGATTGCCTCCTATTATAGCCTATACGTTCGAGTTCGGTTCGTCGAACGTTCGACGAGCCGAACTCGAACGGGACCCCCGTTCGGCGAACCGGCCTCGAGCCGAACCGGGACCGGTTCGCTCATCTCTATACACTACATTCAAAAAACATTGTTTTACCCCAGTGAAAGCCATTTAGAAACGGTTACTGGCAGGCCCGGACTGAGCATAGGGCAATTCTGGCAAATGCCAGATGGGCCGGCCCCTGTAGTGGGCCAGTCCCTGTAGTGGGTTGCTCTCTGCTGTCACCGCCGCGCTGCTCGGCAGTGTGTGCAAGATGGGCACTGCCGGGCACACACTAGCTGCAAGCTGCAACAGGAGCAGGAGGCAGCGTGCTGTGCTGTGTCGGCCTGCTGTGTGATAGTGTGCCCGGCATGCAAACACTGCGGAGGAGCGCGTCGGTGACTGTCTGTGACCGCAGCTTCCTCCTTCCTATTTAGATGTATTTGCGTCTTTCAGACGTAAATACATTTGAATAGTGCGCCGGGACTAGGCCCCGCCCCCGACGTGCAGCAACGTGATGAGATAAGCACCATGCTGACGTCATCACAGGGCTGCGGGTGCTATACTGGACACATCAGGCAACGGTAAGCGCTCCATGGAAGAGCTGAAGATATTAATGGGGATGAGTGGGGAGGGGCTGAGGACACAATGGGGAAGTTACACAGCTTTGTGACAGGCAGACGGGGCGTACTGTATTCCGAGGGAAGGGGGGAGGCAGGAGTGTGTTGTGATGGGGTAGTGTTGTAATTGTGTGTGTGTGTGTGGAGGGGTAATGGAGGGCGCATTGTAGTGTGTGTGTGTGTGTGTGTGTGAGGGAGGAGGTAATGGAGGGTGCATTGTAGTGTGTGTGTGTGTGTGTGTGTGTGTGTGTGTGTGTGTAGGGGGTGCATTGTAGTGTGTGTGTGTGTGTGTGTAGGGGTAATGGAGATGAATTGTATTGTGTGTGTATATTTGTGTGTGTGGGGGGGGGGGGGTAATGGGGGTGAATTGTATTGTGTGTGTGTGTGTGTAGGGATAATGGAGAGTGCATTGTATTGTGTGTGTGTGTGTGTGTGTGTGTAGGGGTAATGGAGGGTGCATTGCATTGTGTGTGGGGGAGGGGTAATGGAGGGTGCATTGTATTGTGTGTGTGTGTTTGGGGGGGGGATTACAAAAGAGCAAATATTAATAATAATAATAATAATAATAAAGGGGCAATATGGGGGGACATTATGGAGAGAGGCGGTGTATGGGGACATTATGGAAATAGGCAGTGTGGGGGGTATATTAAGGAGAGAGGCAGTGCGGGAGGTATTTTGGATAAAGGCAGTGTGGGGGGGAAATTTTGTGAAGGAAGCATAGCAATTATTTATTCAGGGGCACATCATAGGAGATATTTATATTTATGGGGCAGTATAATGATACTTTGTTGAAGTGCTGCTGAAGAATAAAGATGGAGGTCTTCAGAGACAAGCAGTGGGCACGAAACCTCATCATGGCGTCTGTACTGCGTGGAGACAAAAAGGATGGGATCAACTTTTGTGATATTGCCTGCGTCTTATCAGTATTGTGGTTCCTGTATGGTCCGTAGTCTGATAACAACAACCAGCATCTTTTTACCATTGTTAAGGACAAGCTGAGAGTTGCAGATTCCGGCATCTTCCAAGCCTTCCCATTGATCTGCATTGTAAAATACAGATAGTTTTCCGAGTGGAAAACACCAGAAAAATGTAACGGTCACTTCTTTTAATCCCTTGGTGGTTTTAGAAACCTAAAGTGGGTAAAAGATGCTCAAAAGCCTGAACCTGTGTGGTCATTCATGGCCAGTATTTTTCATAGTGGTTTCCATGGTGGGATCTGCCCCAAAAAGGTCATTGCACATTCCCTATGTGGTATGTGTTCAAAATTATCACCAGTGACAACAACAGCTTCCCTGATCACCTATCTGTAGAATATGTCATCAATATTAGTTTAGGGGTATCTGATTTTGTATCCCTGCCCATCAGCTATGTGACTGCAGCATTATATGGAGAGCAGCATCCTCTTCATTATCTGCGAGACCCATCTCTGTAGGGAAAATAGCGGCTTCACCAGGTCCTGTTACTAAGAGCAAGAAATAGGCCTGCGCTGTGATACTGGACGCAGACGTGAATGCATGTTAAATGTTTGTGTTACACAACCTACAAGTTACAAGTAAACATGAAAAGTGGGCCTGTGCACTCCAAATGCAAGGGCTGAATTTTAGTCCCAGTCCGGCCCTGGTTACTGGCCTTTCCACGGGTGCCAGCTCACATCATGCAGTAAAACATGCCTGTGCTTTGTGGTGGTTGTTTCATGGACATGACATCTAAGCACCCATGACTCAGTATCCAAGCACACCAATACTTGATCGAGTACTGAGCTCCACGTTATTAATCAAGTTTTATTACACAGACATCGGAAGACAAAATAAAGAGACAAATTAAAAAAAAAAAAACAGTGCGGTCAGTGACGTGTCACACTATGGCATAAAATGTACAAAAAAAAAATAATACATAATTGTATAAGTTATAGGAAGATAATGGGGGTTACAATGCTTGTAAGGGCAAAAAGGTTTTCATAATAGTTGACCGAACAGAGAAACACAAAAATGAAGGTACTAAGAAACTATTAGAATAGTACAAGTTGTAACAATAGCAGAGGGTTACTAATACACACAATCACAGAAAATCCGGCAATCAATACTAAAGAAAAGCAACACTGCAATGCCAGAATTACCCACCAGAGTTCGCACTGGGCAGCGTGGTCTGTTGCTGCCATATTTATTATGGCATGCTCTGGTGGGTAATTCTGGCATTGCACTGTTGCAGTAACTTGATTAATAAAGGTTATGGCACAAAAAAGCAGAAAGTCCAGCACCACTGACTCCAACAAGAGCTGATTTTTCAGCAATAGCAACTAGCTGGAAAGGAGAGCTAGGACCCTAAACAGGGGGTGCCAAACAAAAAGTAGAGGCAACAAATTCAAAAAAATCGTAGAAAATAGAGGGGTACTCACCCAAAACAAGGAAAAACAGTCCTTTACTTCACATGGACAACAAAAACAGAGGGAGGATGCGGGAAGCGACCTGTGGACTCATAGAAGCGCTACTCCAAGCGCAAAACGTCAGCCGTCGTCCTCACTTCCCGCATCCTCCCGCTGTTTACTATTGTCCATGTGAAATAAAGGACTGTTATTCCCTGCTTTGGGTGAGTGCCCCTCTCTTTTCTCCGATTTTTTTTTATTAATAAAGGTTTTTTAATTTGTAAATATTTTTGGTCATTTAGCTATTGATTAGTTCTACTTTTGGAGTCATATACACCGTAGGTATATAGGTCTTCTTGTGGCGCCAGTAGAGTATGATACCCATTAGTAGAGAGGGGTTCTATGTCCAGTACTGTTTACTATATCTGCTATACAGCCTCTACATGTGGTTACACATGACATAAATCCTGCACAGTCTCATCTCATTGTCACACTACCTTTTACCTATCCCTAATTTTGCCTTTGTCTTTTCGTTAAGTCATAAATAAATATTAATTGTGAAGGTGGACATAGTCTTCAGGACAAATATGTAAGAGCTTCAGAAAGATAGAGAACGTAATTTATATGTGCCAGAATTCCTTGGGAAGGAACAATACAAGGGGGCAGTAAATGGCAATTAGAATATTATTTATTACAACCTGCCGTGTACACTCATAAAATAGCACATACGATAAGGTTTAGATATTTATAGCAAGACATGACGGCACAATGGACGAAGCATTCATTTGTGAAGAACACGGGCTACTATTGATGATCAGTTTGGTGGAAAGAACCAATCAAAATAAATGTTGATCCTAACAAAACAGATTATCTTGAAGAGAGGTTTCGCTCCGCCATCACCCTTGTCCTCAGCAGCACTTCAAAGTCTCTTGAGTTCAATTAAAATTGGATTAGATGTAAGACTGTCTTATGTGGGGCAGCACCTTAGAAAGTGGTCCGGGGTTACCATGACCGTCTATACTCAGACATTATCAGCTGTAATAAACACTGCAATATACAGTATAAAGTCATAGAAGGCTGATTTATACTTCAAGCTTCCATGGAAATTACAGCGTCTCTGTAACCACTCATTGCTTCATACACTGCAGTGTGCAAAATATTTAATATGCAAGAAAAACAGGAAAATTTCCATTTGCAATATATCAATTGTATAAGGTAAAGCGGAATTTAAACCATTCCTACACCTTGCGATTACAGTGTAACAGGGCACTTGGGTGTCAGAGTGCCTTAACCACCCAAGTGACCACTTCCACGTCAAAAGAAGAACCAGGACTCAATCTCTGCAAAGGCTAAGATCAGTGAAAAGCCAGATTCACAATTCACGCTTTTTGTCCAGGCATCATTGCTATCACAAGTAGAGCTCTGACAGGCTGATTAATAGTGGTGATGCTATTGCAAAAGCATTAAATTTGACAAACTCGCAAGAACTGAATGCTATGTGTGTGCCCGTAAAAAGATACACGTAGAACGTTTAAAAAAAAAATAAATCAGTGTTGCAGTATTCATGTAAAAAAAAAAAATATGAAGAAAATTGTCTTTTGACATGAAAAATTAAAAATTATCTTTTATACAAAAATGAACAAAATGGCTTGATCCTGAATCAGGGGTGTAAGTTTGCATGACTGGTGTGACGAGATAGAGCATGGAGATGGTGACCACCAGACCGCTCCCATTAACTGCACTATCCAGTCGTCACCACTGCTATCAAAAGAATGGAGCATTTCTGGCTGCAGGCACTGAGAATAGCTGATCGGTGGCGGTGCGGGCTGTCTGACCCCTGCTGATAATATTTATTCACTTATATAGCGCTATTATTTCCACAGCACTTTACATTGGCATCACTGTCCCCATTTGGGTTTAATCTAAATACCCTATCATATTCCCTATGTTTTTGGAGTGTGGGAGGGAACCGGAGAACCAGGAGGAAACCCACGCAAACATGGGGAGAACATACAAACTCCTTGCAGATGTTTTCCTTGGTGGGATTTGAACCCAGGACCCCAGCACTGTAAGGCTGAAGTGCTAACCACTGAGCCACCATGCCAATCAGACATTGATGACCAATCCTAAGGCTAGGTTCACATTTCCGTCAATTTGTATCAGTCACAATCCGCTGTTCTGGTAAACAACGGAATCCGTTTGGCGGATTCCGTTGTTCCCATATACTTGTATAAGCGGTGGATTGTGATTGATGACGCTGCATTGCATCCTCCGGCCGACTGATCAGTAGTGGAACGACTGACTGTCGGATGGCAGGAACGCAGCATGTAGCGTTTTTTGAGCTGCGGAATCCTTTTGATCCCGCTGCGCATGCTCTCTCTAGGCAGCCGAACGATCAGCTTATTGCCCGGCTTCTGTGAGCTATCAGCTGATCACCTGGCGGCCGGCATCTGTGAGCGAACGGCTGATCATCCGGCGGCCGGCTGCTGTGAGCTAACAGCTGTTCACCCGGCTGCTGTGAGCGATCAGCTGATCACCCGGTGGCCGGCTAATGAGAGCGATCAGCTGATCGCTCTCTCTCTCACATTTTACAACGGAGTGCGACAATGAATTTTTATTCTTGTCATCCGTTGTACAACGCATCACTCACAAGCATCAAGCAACGCATGTGACTGATGAAAAGCAACGGAAATGTGAACCTAGCCTCAGAATAGGCCATCAATGTAAAAGTAAAGAGGAGGACAACCGTTTTAATATAGGAGTGGGCATCCACAGACTAGTGGTTTTATTAAATATAAGCTGGCTTCATAACAGCCTATAAGTTTTCCTAATGTCCCCAAAAGAGCCTGTCTTTCTGCCAATGTCAGGCCCGTATTTCTGGGTTGTTGGATCCCACAACCCTCCGTGGCCATGTCACTGATGTGCACTTTACCAAGTGGTTACTGAAGGTAACCTGCTGTAATGATATTATTGTTCAGTAACAGGTCAATAAAATACACAGCAACGCTAGGTTAGTACAAAGAGATTTCGCTCCTTCATGGTGAGCGCAGTTGCTTAGGGTTGAGGGATCCTGCTCTGCATGCCAGAATCCAACAACCCACAAAATCGGGCCTGAAAGTGGAAGACAGTTGTACCCTTGTAAGGATCATTAGGAGCGAATATGACACTAACTTATGTTTAATAAAATCATCACCAGCCCCAGATCTGTGATAGGTTCTCTAGAAATAACAATGCCCTCAGCATAAAGAAAAATGAGTAAAAATGCATTGCCTGAGATACAGCATCAAATAATGGAATGGAACTGAAATAAAGAAATAAACATTAATTAACTGTGAGATTGAAGTCAATACAGTGAACGATCTATAGATCTGGGATGTTATTAGGTATGTAACGTGGACTGGTAGGTAGCTTGCAACATCTGATGTCTTCTCTCCAGATTACCGGGGGAGATAACGCTCCAGCAAATGATGTATCAGCTCATTTTATCTTATCACTGTGGGGCTGGGTGACAATGAAGTTCATATTTCACTAGATCCCATTGAAGACTGGGAAAATTACTTGACCTCTTGACCTGAAATTTCACAAGAGGACAGAAATGCTTCTTCTGCACGGCAATGTAATTTTTCAGGTGTCAACCTTTAGTCTGGCTTTAAAAATTAATTTCATTTATATTAACCAATGATATTGATATTTTCTTAGAACACCATTTGATACATGAAGCAGAGAATGGCAAATTGATGTAGCCCTACATGGCTAAAACTATTTATTTGAAAGCTTATGTGGCAAGACAGATTTACAGCAAGCAAAATTCCTATTTCATTGCGTAATATTTGTGCTGGATGAAGGCACCTAGAAACTCATGTCTGTAAATATTTCTGACTCTTACCTTGCTGTTTTGTCTCAAGTCTTGATAAACTTAAGATAATAATGGATTGAAAAAATGCAAGAAGACAATGTAAGCGCACAACTGGAAGATATTACAAGAGTAGAGCCCAATAAGAGGAACGTTATAGTGGGATTTTACCATACAACTGTGGCACGCATGTGACTACCATGTTTTATACAGAACACTAATTTATCACTCTTAATTAAAAGAACTATAATATTCCACTTCAAATATGTTCTTCATATCTACAGATCAAAAACAAGGATAATAAGAAAAACAAATAGGGAGCCAGAGATGGGGGGAAAAACATGGAATGGCACTCATCTAGGGCCGCATTCATCCCCGGACTACATGTTGGTTCTCCACTTCCACGTGGTCACCGCAGCTTCTGGAATCTTTGCTCATATACACAGCTCATTTCGGCAGTGTCAGTGCGCCTCAGAAGTCGGGTGAACGTGCCCCAGCTTCATGGAGGAACACTGCGCATGATCAGAAGAACAGCTTCTGCACATCCGATCACACACAGTTTGCCTCTCTGAAGCCAGGACACATACACCCAGATTTTGAGGCACACTGATGCTGCCAAAATGAGCCATATGCATGCGCAAGACTTCCAGGAGCGGTGATGACGCCAGCCAATGGAAATTATGTAATCAGGCCCATAGGGGTGTGATAACATGGCAAGGGGACTGACTAGTCTGTGGAAACAACACCCCCCACGTGACTAGTTAAGTCCTTAATTAGAAAAAAAACAGCGCACTTTATACATTTTTTTTTTTAAATATTGACTTTAGTCAATAGCATTATACAGGGCTGGTTAAATAAGGAATTTTCGCATGCACATGTGAATGTTGCTGGGTTGTAGGGCATAAGGGACCTGACAGGTTCCATTTTAAAAAGATAGTTCATGGAGTAGCATATCCTCCTTTGAGCGGTGTGTAACAGGGACAATTATCCTCTGAGGAGTGATGCAAATATCATGGTTTGGACCATGAAAGTTGATATACTCTTGGTTACATGCTAACTCTTTCTAGAAAGTAATTTTTGGACTGAAATATTGGTAACATCTACAAATCCATAAATAATGTGACACAGAACGTCAATAAATAAAACTCCTCCTGTTCCTACTGAAAAGTTTTAGGAGAGTAAAGTGATTCCAGAAGTTCCCCACAAATTTGGAGATAAATCATCAGATACTTCTGTCCTTATATACTACCTCTCACAGAGGGTGGTTATGACATGGCCTGGCTGGTTTTCCAAAATAAATACCATAAATCTCTCTACAGGAATCTTGCATTTTAACTGTTAAAAACATCCACAAAACAGATTACAAAAAGGAAAAACCAATCTCTTGACCAAATCCTTACCGATGATATAAACACCAGTCTTACGGTGCAATGATAAAATAAAGTGTAGTACCTTTAAATTATTGGGACACATAGGATATTCAATTTGCTAATCACAAATTGCCTGTTATTAGTACTTTAAGAAATTTTCCCACAAAAGCCATTAATCATCTATTGTCAATGTGAAATAAGGCTGATTGCTGGGGATGCCACAGCATGCGGCCTCATTTTTGGGTTCACCTCACCCATTCCTCTTCATTGTGCTCAAGGCTGAATAAAGAAGGCATGGTTGCTGATGACCACTGCTGCTCCATTCATGCACAAGGGAGGGATGGAGAGAATTGTACTTGACTATTTCTGTCTGCTCCAGCATTGAATGGAGTGGCAGTGGACGTGTGTAAATGCGGCTCCAGCCAAACCCGGAAAAATGGGATCCACATTCATGTAATTAGTGGGACTCTCAGCAGTGGGACATTCAATCACACATTTAACTAATCTTTGAGAAGGTTATAAATGTCTTGTTGAAAACCCCCCATTAATAGGGTTATCCCAATAAAAACATTATTCCTAATTTTTACCTCTTCAAAGATTAATAATGCACAATTGCAGAGGAACCCACAAGTCACTAGAGCTAGGGTCAGCCCTCCATCCAAGAGGAGTATGACTGGAGTGGTGGTCACACAAGCGCACTACTGTTTCACTTTTCTATACTCTTCTAATGATAGAGGGGGGTTCCCAGCAGTGGTAATCTTAGCGATTGTTCACACTGTGCATTTTGATGCCTTTTATTCCATGTGCTTTTCAAGGGTAAAAAAAGCTGAACTTTACAAAACCAGTAAAGTGGATAAGATTCTGAAATTCCACATACTTGCGGCTTTTTATTTTCAAATTTGAACAAAACTTTTTTTTGCAGCATTTTAATTGTGCCCATTCAAAACACAAGTAACAATGCAGCAAAAATGAACAGAAAAACACCTCAAAATTTTAGACAGCGGTTTTGCCGCTGTAGCGGGGTGGGGGTCCCCCAGGACGACAAAGAGGCAGTGACCCAAAAAGTCCAATCAACATCAGTTTATTTACCGCTGCTGCACAGGAATATACGTCCTTCAGGATACATCCAGGCTATATACAGTCCATAGGTTACCACGTCACACAGGTACCCGCTGCCGTAGAAGTCGGTCTTACTGTACCCCGTACTGCTTTTCAGGGAGCCCCCAGAGACCTGTGTTATCACACCACACGGGTCTGAACTCCTCTCAGCTTCTTGCTCTGCAGCTTACAAAAGCAACTCTGCCCCCCCCCAGACCTTTGCAAAGAGCTTTTAAACGAGAACTGTGGCCATGAGCCACCTGCATAAACCGGCCTGGAGGTTACAGGACTGACCACTATGTAGGGCTCTAATATGTTTCTGTACGCATTCTGGGAGATACGTACCGTCCGTCACATACCAATGGACCCACTCTCTCACATACCCCCCCCCTCCGTTCAAACCCGAGGGGATGAACGGACGCTCCCAAACAGGCCACCCGAGACAGGGCTTCGGCATTGCCCTGGGACGAACCGGCCCGATGTTACACCGTAAAACTGAAATTCTGAAGGGACAGGAACCAGCGGGTGACCCGGGCATTCCGTTCCTTCGCATTTCTCATCCAGACGAGGGGCGCGTGGTCCGTCACCAACCGAAACTGTCGCCCGAGCAAATAATAGCGCAGGGACTCCAAAGCCCATTTAATAGCCAAGCACTCCTTCTCCACTACGCTATAATAATAATAATAATAATTTTATTCATTTATATAGCGCTATTAATTCCACAGCGCTTTACATACATTGGCAACACTGTCCCCATTGGGGCTCACAATCTAGAGTCCCTATCTGTATGTCTTTGGAGTGTGGGAGGAAACCGGAGAACCCGGAGGAAACCCACGCAAACACAGGGAGAACATACAAACTCCTTGCAGATAGTGTCCTTGGTGGGGCTATAATTCTTTTCCGCCGGGGTAAGTTTCCGGCTCAAATAGGTAACCAGATGCTCAGTTCCGTTCACCTCTTGCGAGAGTACGGCACCCAGACCCACCTCGGAGGCATCTGTTTGCACCAGGAAGGTGTTACCGAAATCGGGGCTAATGAGGACCGGTTGACCACACAAGGCAGTCTTCATGGACTGAAACGCTTCCTCAGCCTGAGGGGTCCAGCATACCATAGCCGCCTTCTTACCCTTCAACAGATCAGTCAAAGCCGCTGTTCTCCCGGCAAAGTCCGGTATAAACCGCCGGTAATACCCAACAATGCCGAGGAATGCTCTCACCTGTTTAGTGGACACTGGTTTGGGCCACTTTTGGATGGCCTCTATTTTATTTACTTGAGGTTTGATCACCCCGCGGCCAATCACGTACCCCAAATAGCGGGCTTCCTCCAGACCGATTGCACATTTTTTTGGGTTTGCGGTCAATCCTGCCGCCCGCAGGGAGTTAACGACGGCCTGGACCTGGGACAAGTGGGTCTGCCAATCGGTACTGAAGATGATGAGGTCATCTAGATAGGCGGATGCATACTTCTGATGGGGCTCCAACACTATGTCCATCAGTCTTTGGAAAGTACCCGGGGCTCCATGTAAACCGAAAGGCAAAACAACATAGTGATAGAGCCCCTATGGTGTAATAAAGGCCGTTTTTTCCTTAGCTGACTGTCAGCGGCACCTGCCAATAGCCTTTGGTAAGGTCAAGCGTCGTGAAATATTGAGCCTCTCCCAACCGTTCAATAAGTTCGTCCACCCGGGGCATAGGGTAAAGGTCAAACTTGGAAGCCTCATTCAATCTCCTGAAGTCATTGCAGAAACGTAGCGACCCGTCGGGTTTTGGAATCAGCACAATGGGACTAGCCCAGTCACTCTTTGACTCCTCGATCACCCCTAGTAAGCATCTGTTTCACCTCTGCTGCAATGGCTTGTCTCCGGGCCTCGGGCACCCGGTACGGTTTCATACGCACCTTCACCCGAGGCTCGGTGACAATGTCATGTTGGATAACCGAAGTACGGCCGGGTAACTCGGGAAACACATCCGAGTTCTGCTGTACTAACTTCCGAACTTCACGACGCTGCGGTTTAGTGAGGGTGTCGCCTAGGTGTACCCCCCCTTCAGGTCCCAGGATGAGCGGCACTATAGGATCCCCACAGGGCCCCACCGGTATTACTCCCGTCACCATACAGTCACGGTCTTTCCAGGCTTTAAGCAAGTTAACATGATACACTTGTTTCGGCTTCCTCCTCCCCGGCTGATATATTCGGTAGTTCACCTACCCCAAAATTTTCCCGAACCTCATACGGCCCCTGCCATTTGGCCAACAGTTTACTCTTGGCAGTGGGCAGCAAAACCAAGACCTGATCCCCTACATTAAAAGATCTGAGGGTGGCTCGTGTGGTATAAGTGCGCCTTTGTGCCCCTTGTACCCTTGTTAAATGTTCTTTTACGATAGGCAAAACTGCTGCAATGCGGTCCTGCATTAGAGCCACATGTTCAATCACACTTTTATATGGGGTGGGCTCCTGTTCCCATGTTTCCTTGGCTACGTCCAGCAAGCCCCTAGGATGTCTGCCATAAAGCAACTCGAATGGTGAAAACCCCGTGGACGCCTGCGGTACTTCTCGGAGCGCAAACATAAGATAGGGCAACAGCATGTCCCAGTCCCTCCCGTCCTTGGCAACCACCTTTTTAAGCATGGACTTAAGGATTTTGTTGCACCGCTCGACCAGCCCATCGGTTTGCGGATGGTACACCGATGTGCGCAGGTGCTTTATTTTCAACAATTTACATAATTCCTTTGTCACCTTGGACATAAACGGGGTCCCCTGGTCTGTAAGGATCTCCTTTGGTAGCCCAAGACGACAAAACATGGAAAACAACTCACGGGCAATAAGCTTAGCAGAGGTATGGCGCAACGGAATGGCCTCTGGATAGCGGGTGGCGTAATCTACAACCACCAAAATGTGTTGGTGACCGCGCGCGGATTTTACCAGGGGTCCTACCAGATCCATTGCAATTCGTATAAAAGGTTCCTCTATAATAGGGAGAGGCACCAATGGACTCCGGAAACTTGCAATGGGCGAGGTCAGCTGGCAGTCCGGGCAAGATTCACAGAATTTCCGTACTTCTGCGTACACTCCCTGCCAGAAGAACCTCTGTAAAATACGCTCTTGGGTCTTGGTAACCCCTAAGTGCCCCCCCAGGGGGTGTAAGGGAGCCATGTTAAGCACTGCCCGACGGTGGGATTGGGGCACTACTAATTGTTCTACTATCTCTTCCCTGATTTTGTCTATTCGGTAAAGTAAATCATTATAAATCGCCATACGGGGAAAGACAGCTTCTGCCCCTGGTTGTTGGGCCACCCCATTCACCTCTTTTACATTACCCCACGCCTGGGAGAGGGTAGGATCCCTCAGCTGTGCCGTCCCGAAGACCTCCCGGGACGTGTCCAGCTCCGGGATCGCTACGGTCTCTTCGCTGTCTCCCGCCAATACTTCTAGGGGACCCCGGTCAGGTTCTCCCCCTGTCCCAAGGTCGGTGATCCCTACAGCAGGTATTCCCGCCTCGGGATCATCGGGCTCTGCACCCGAACCCATTCTTGCTTGGGAAGACGTGCCATTTCTCTCCCACAAGCACCAGAACAACGGAAAATCCCTGCCCAGCACTACCCCGTATGGTAGAGTTGTCACCACTCCTACCACATGTGTCACGTCTCCGCACGGAGTGGAGAGGCCTACCTCTGCTGTTGGATATTTGCGGAGCTCCCCATGTATACATACAATCCCAACCTCCCTCTTCGTGGACTCCAACCCCGATACCAGCGACCCATGTACGAGGGTCACTATACTGCCTGAGTCCAACAGGGCCTCTGCCCGATGTCCATTTATATACACATGACAGAGAGGAGGTTCAAGAATAGGGCGTGCAGCACACACCGTATTAGCATACATAGACATTTGGCGTGTGTACCCACAATCCATGGCGTCCGTAATCAAAGGGCAATAAGCGGCGATATGGCCGGGCCCTTGACATCTCCAGCACTTCATAGCGGTGGCCCCACCAGTTTTTGTTACCATTCTTGGGAGGACTAGTCTTTTGCCACTCTCAGTGCGGGTTACCCCCTCAGTATGGGTTTGTTTTTTGTTGTTCACCTGCGCCGTACGGGTCTCTCTGCTAGGGTCCTGTGGCCGCCGGACCTGACGCCCTGGGGCAGAGTCTCGTATAAAGTCCTGGGTGGCGGTATATCGCTCAACTAGACTCACCACCTGATCCAGGTTAACCGGGTCCCCTTGCCCCACCCAGCGTTGTATAGCGACCGGCAGAGTCCGCACCAACCGGTCGACCACCACCCTTTTCACCATCTGGGCTGGAGACAACATCTCCGGCTGCAACCACTTTTTTCCAATTGAAGTAGGTCATATGCCTGAGACCTGGCCGGACAGGTCTCCACATAGGTCCAGGAAAAGACCCACTGAGCCCGCACGTAGGTATTGACCCCCAGACGGGCAAGGATCTCACCTTTCAGTTTCTCGTAGTCCAGAGCATCCTCCCGGCTGAGGTCAAAGCAGGCTTTCTGGGCGTCCCCAATCAGGAACGGAGTCACCACTTCCGCCCACTGATCTGCCGGCAGTTTTTCCCGCTCCGCTGTGCGCTCGAATACCGTAAGGAAGACCTCCACGTCATCCTCCGGGCTTAGCTTCCGTAGGGCAGAGCGAACTCTGTCCCGGGGTACCCGTCGGTCGGAGGTAGTTGCTGGCGCTGTTTCACGCAGGGCCGCAATCTGCTGCCGTAGCAATGTGTTTGCCTCCTGTTGTTGTCGCTGGGTTTCCTGATGCTGCCGCTGGAATTCCTGGTGCTGCCGCTGGGATTCCTGGTGTTGCCGCTGGGATTCCTGGTGTTGGTGCTGGAACAGACCCAGTTGCTCCTGTTGTTTCTGCTGAGTGAGTACCAGCTGCCGCAGAAGCTCCTCCATGTTGTCAGCGGGTTTAAACCGTAGCGTAGCAGGCTTGATTATTGACATGCAGCGGTGGGGTATGCCTACTAAGTATACCCAAATTAAATACTTGTTCACAATAAATAAATATAATATATATATATATATATATATATATATATTGTGAGACTGTGACCGGGGTTATCTATGACGGCCGGTATGTCTCGCCCCGGTTGTGCTCACTCCATGATAGAAAGCAACTCCACTCCAGGGTTAATGCTGTTTCCCTACAGGCTGAAGGAAGGGTTAAAAGGAAACAGGAACAAGGGCGGGTGTGCCGGGTGTGAGGGAGTGAACACAACTCCCTGAGTTCTCTGCCGGAAAGGCACATGTGTAAAGTTGTGGACTTTTGTTTGGACATTAAACCGTGTGCTGTGAACCTTGGTGCCTGGATCCCGTGTCTTGTGCTGTGCAGCCGACCACGCTACCTCACAATATATATATATATATATATATATATATATATATATATATTTTGGACCTTGTACTACTGTTGAAATTTGTATTATAGGTTTGTTCTACACATTTGTTCAAAATAATTATATAGTTTATTCTAGCTTTTCATATATACTGTGTGCAGAATTATTAGGCAAATGAGTATTTTGATCACATGATACTTTTTATACATGTTGTCCTTGTCCAAGCTGTATAGGTTTGAGAGCCAACTACCAATTAAGTAAATCAAGTGATGGGCATCTCTGTACTGAGGAGTGGTGTGGTGTAATGACATCAACACCCTATATAAAGGTGTGCTTAATTATTAGGCAACTTACTTTCCTTTGGCAAAATGGGTCAGAAGAGAGATTTGACAGGCTCTGAAATGTCCAAAATTGTGAGACGTCTTGCAAAGAGATGCAGCAGTCTTGAAATTGCCAAACTTTTGAAGCGTGATCACCGAAAATCAAGCGTTTCATGGCAAATAGCTAACAGGGTCGCAAGAAGCGTGTTGGGCAAAAAAGACGCAAAATAACTGCCCATTAATTGAGGAAAATCAAGCGTGAAGCTGCCAAGATGCCATTTGTCATCAGTATGGCCATATTTCAGAGCTGCAATGTTACTGGAGTATCAAAAACCACAAGGTGTGCCATACTCAGGGACATGGCCAAGGTAAGGAAGGCTGAAAAACGACCACCTTTGAACAAGAAAGATAAGATAAAACGTCAAGACTGGGCGAAGAAATATCTTAAGACTGATTTTTCAAAAGTTTTATGGACTGATGAAATGCGAGTGACTCTTGATGGGCCAGAGGCTGGATCGTTAAAGGGCAGAGAGCTCCACTCAGACTTAGACACCAGCAAGGTGGAGGTGGAGACTGGTATGGACTGGTATCATCAAAGATGAACTTGTGGGATCTTTTCGGGTTGAGGATGGAGTGAAGCTCAACTACCAGACCTACTGCCAGTTTCTGGAAGACAACTTCTTCAAGCAGTGGTACAGGAAAAAGTCGGTATCATTCAAGAAAAACATGATTTTCATGCAGGACAATGCTCCATGACATGCATCCAACGACTCCACAGCTTGGCTGGCCAGTAAAGGTCTAAAAGATGAAAAAATAATGACATGGCCCTCTTTCACCTGATCTGAACCTCATAGAGAACCTGTGGTCCCACATAAAATGTGAGATCTACAAAGAAAAAAAATAGTACACCTCTCGGAACAGTGTCTAGGAGGCTGCGGTGGTTGCTGCACGCAATGTTGATCGTAAACAGGTCAAACAACAGACAGAATCTATAGATGGTAGGCTGTTGAGTGTCATCATAAAGAAAGGTGGCTATATTGGTCACTAGTTTTTTTGGGGTTTGTTTTTGCATGTCAAATGTTTATTTCTAAATTTTGTGCAGTTATATTGGTTTACCTGGTGAAAATAAACAAGTGAGATGGGAATATATTTGATATTTATTAGGTTGCCTAATAATTCGGCACAGTAATAGTTACCTGCACAAAGAGATATCCTCCTAAGATAGCCAAATCTAAAAAAAAAAAATACACTCCACCTTCCAAAAATATTAAGCTTTGATATGAGTCTTTTGGATTGATTAAGAACATAGTTGTTGATCAATAATAAAAAAATCCTCTAAAATACAACTTGCCTAATAATACTGCACACAGTGTGTTTTGGATGTGCCCTGCCACTAATTAGCCTCATATTTAAAAGAGTTTGTCAGTTATTTGTACTTTCGCTTTGAGTAAGAGTTTATAAGGGATTCTGAACGCACAAGCCATAGTAGTGCTTTCACACATGCGCGTAACATGAAGATGTTTTTATTAAACTATAATTAGAAAGTTATGTTTTCAACAAATCTACTTGTGTTGTGGGAGCCCCTGCACAGTTTATCTGGATCTCTTTAGCGGTCTCAACATTCAGATCACTGAGAACAGCAATCTGACAATAGCAAAAAGATTTCTGATCAAAAGAAGTGATACATCGTGTAAGAGCAGGTTGGGGGAGGTGTGAAGAATCGGTCACTATTTGAGAACAAGAGTTTGAAAATGTCTATAGTCAACTATTACCCCCAAAATAAGGAAATATCGGATTTTGAAGAGGAATTACATGTTACTTTAAATTTAACCTGCTTAAAAATGTATTGTGTCGTCCTTTAAAACACGACATTAAAAAGAGTCAGTGCTGGGCATGAATACAACAATCGGGTTTCTGAAGGAGTGAGTAATATTTTTTCATCACCTACCACCATCCCTTGAACGCCATGGGCAAAATGATTTGCTTTGGAAGCAGATCCTGGAGCATTTGGGGAATGTTGCCAAGTAAGAAGGCACCCTTTGGGTTAAGCAGGCCTTCACTAATCATTGAGGGAAGAGCTTTGAGTTTTTCTGTCTGGATATGAAGATAACCTCATTTTGAATGACCCGAATTTTGGAGATGGATATCTCACTTCATCATACATTTATGAGATATCCTTCAGTATTCTATAAATATTGAAGTTGGAAATATCCCTTTAAGCATCTGTAAGTGAACACAAAGTTATCTAATGAGTTAACATTTTTAATCCCACCCAATAATTAAGGTGTGTTTTTAGTAAACTTACAATAAAATGCTGCGAACAATGCTACAATAGCCGTGTGCTTAGCAAATGCTTGCGAATGAATGAATTGCTATACAAGCAGGACTGAAAATACTAAGAAAAAAAATATTCAACTTCTCATAAAAGCGAGATACCGCAGCCCTGGAAGCTCGAATGGATGTTGCACTCTTCAGTGTTCATTAGTTGTCCCTCCTTATCTCAGATACCACTTCATTTTGTAGAGAATGCAATAATAAAACCCTCATCTATTATCCTCTTACTGATCTAGTCAAGTGGAAATGGTTAATAACATGCTACAAATTGAACTTCAATCACCTAATTTCCTTTTTTCTTTTTAGAAGCAAATCTGCATTAAAATATTACTTGGAAATATAATTTGTTTTACAGGCTAGCGGGTGTTATATTTATGGAGGCCATGGACATTAAGTGTTTGGAGCCCAAGTATTAAATATATCCAATGTTTCCTTTATCTGCACTGCTAAAACATGAGCTCATTTTATTACAGTGCAATAATACAAGGGGCTTATCTTGGTGAACACAGGGACATCAAGTCAGCCTAATAGTAGGCATTATACAAAAGGTCATTTATCTTGTTTTCAGATTTTTGGTAGCAATGGGTAGTTTATGAATTGGTACATTATTGTGGGTGAAATTGCTGCCTATTTAAAAAAAGTTAATCTGTTTACAAGCCGTCTTATCTTTAAATGCCAGAGCTATTAGGGAACATGTCCATAACTGTCAAGAAAAGTGAATTAAGGGAAAGTAGGGAATATTACACAAATAAAAGCCATAATGATTTAAGACTTTTCTCAGTAAGTAGACCGTTCCTGGATCATAAAATCTCTTTACAATTGTACAGTTTTTAGAAAGTATGTAATAGAGCTGGTTTGCTTATTGGCTCCCGGTGCAGCTCATTCATCACGCCCGCTTGTTTACCAACCAAGTAATGTGTGTTTTCACTGCTCAGATGAAATTATACAATTTATTTTACAAAAGTAAATGTGCCAACCAACATGACCGCAGCAAACTGCACTTCGTCCGGCTGATGTACTCGTGTGAATGCCTAAAATATCTGGGGACATGTAATGCTATGCCAAAATGTGTCATGCAAAGTCATGCTTTGTTTTACAAGCAGTTGTAGACTCCTCAAATGTATAACTTCCTTAAGACATAACATTATGATTATGCAAAAAATATGTCAACTAAAACACAAAGTGGCGTGAGGTTCAGAAACCAAAGGATTGGTTGTGAAATGGATCAGCTGGAGAGGTCAGGAGAGGATGAACAGCATGTGGCTGACTGCCTTCCTTTGATGTCTTATATCAGACATGTTGGCACCAATATCCTGCGCTTTAGTTTTGCAATTGTAGTTTAATGAAGACCTTAGTCATGTCTTCCTGCATCAAATCATATGTCCGTGTCATTCTACCCTATTTAGTAAATAGGAAGGTGCAGCTCTATTCAATGATTATTGTTTGATGAAAATTAAACATCCCAGATTCATTGATATGAGAAATGATAGAGCTTTATTACTATTATTGGCACCCTCAACTTAATATTTGGTTGCACATCCTTTGGAATAAATAACTGCAATCATTCACTTCATATAACCATAAACAAGCTGCTCACACATCAACTGGAATTTTGGACCACTCATTTTGCAAACTGCTCCAGGTCTCTCAGATTTGAAGGATGCCTTCTCCCAACAGCAATTTTCAGATTTCTCCACAGGTATCCAATGTGATTTAGATCCGGACTGAGCGCTGACCACTTCAGAACTCTGCAGTGCTTTGATTCCATCAGTTTCTGGGTGCTTCTTAATGTTTAGGGTCATTGTTCTGCTGGAAGAACCATCACCTAGGACGAAAACCCAGCTTTCTGACACTAGGGACTATATTGCAACTCAAAATCTTTTGGTAATCTTCAGATTTAATGATGCCTTGCAAACAGTCAAGGCATCCAGTGCCAGATGCAACAATACAACCTCAAAACATCTTTGAACCTCCACCATATTTGACTGCTGGTACGGTGTTCTTTTCTTTGTAGTCCTCAGTCTAGTTACTAAGCTTCATATTACACTACCCAATCTTATGGTAGTTCTTTTTCTGGAACAATGTTAAGGATGCCAACACTTTCGGCCATGACTGCATATAACATGGAGAAATAGCAACACGAGCTTATGTTGTAGGTGCTTTTTGCAAGCAACCAGCCAATAAGTCTCCAAATGTAGAAGAAAAAAAAACAGATTGGATACAGCATTCCAATGGGAATCAGTTAAAAGAGAGGACTTTTATCACATAAACATGTGACATGTCAGCTCATCATTTGAAGCCTTTCTTAGCATATTGAAATAAGCTTGAAATTTCATTTTTTATATTATACCCACCTTTTTTAAGTAGAAATTCCACTTTCATTCCACCAAAATAAAGTGTTAAAACTGCATATAAGAACAGGGAACATGTACACATAAAACACACTGGACGGATCATGTCAGACAAATCATGCCAGGAACTGAAGACAATAAAAGATATAAAATTATTCAGTCCATGTGGCTCTCCAGTCATATATTCCTGTCATCGTTTATCAGCAAATGAGTTTATCAAATTAATGAGGCCTCAGACAAATGGTCTGCTTAATGAGAGCTCTTATGAATGTGGCCCAAGTTCTGCTCCACTGATGATCACATCAACGTGACAGAGAACAAAAAAGGGCTATCCCTAAATCTCATACTCAAAAGCCACAACCAAAACATTTGTTCATGCAGACTGCGCTTTTAGACATTTGTTCTCTTGTTCAATTTAATTGGGGGAGGTTAACAAATTAAATTGGGATTTCAGTACACACACTGTATGCCGAGAGGTCTCTGAAAGCCAAGCATGCTTAATAAATAGATAAAATGTGTGTATAAATCAAAATATGCCTTAAATTATAGCTTCTGAGAGGAGATGACAATCCACGGCGGCATTTACCTATGCAGAGCTAATATCTTTAATGCCAGGTTCACACAACTGCAGTCTTTGGTCCAAGTGCTATCTGGGGAAAAAACAGACAACACTTGGACCAATGTTATTCAATTGGGCAGTGCAGATAAACAATATTTTTCACTGACAGAATCTGTGTGTGAAAAAATAGCAGCATGCGCGATTATCCTACAGAAATATGATGAGAATCACACATTCAACTCTATGGGTATGGTAAAAAAAAACCCACACAAATGCCACAGTATGGCACCCAATTTTTTCAGAGACATTGCACTTCTGTAACAGGAAATTAAAAGTCCTCCTGTAAGTTACTAAAGTCTGCTATTGTAAAAAATTAAATAAAAAAATTGACTGCACACAAGTGAGAAAAAAAAATAGTCTCACTTATAATATGTATGTAACTCAGACTCGCTTTTTTTATACTGTCCTGTAAGCATAGCATGAAGGCGCACTAGTTAAAAGCATGTTAAAATACAGTAGATCTATCATTTGAATATGCTGCTCTGGGGGGAAATACAAATGTCCAAGGTGTGGCAAATCTGGTCCACCATTAATCCTAAAGGCAAGCAATGTGGCTAGAACATTGTATAGCTAAGATAGTTTAAAAAGGAATACGGTGAACTAATAGTTTTAAGAAACGCTAACATTGGGTTCACACATAGCGACAGCGACAACGACGTCGCTGTTACGTCACCATTTTCTGTGACGTAGCAGCGACCTTGTAAGTCGCTGTTATGATCGCTGCTTAGCTGTCAAACACAGCGACGCAGCAGCGATCATAACGTCGCTACATGTGCAGAGAGCAGGGAGCCGCGCACACTGCTTAGCGCTGGCTCCTTGCTCTCCTAGCTACAGTACACATCGGGTTAATTAACCCGATGTGTACTGCAGCTACATGTGCAGAGAGCAGGGAGACGCGCACACTGCTTAGCGCTGGCTCCCTGCACTCCTAGCTACAGTACACATCGGGCTAATTACACGATGTGTACTGCAGCTACATGTGCAGAGAGCAGTAGCCGGCACTGACAGCTGAGAGTGGCGGAGGCTGGTAACGAAGGTAAATATCGGGTAACCAGGGAAAGGGCTTCCCTTGGTTACCCGATGTTTATCTTGGTTACAGCTTACCACAGCTGCCAGATGCCGGCTCCTGCTCCCTGCTCGCTTCATTTCGTCGCTCTCTCGCTGTCACACACAGCGATGTGTGCGTCACAGCGGGAGAGCGCTTTTGAAGAAAACGAACCAGGGCTGTGTGCAACGAGCAGCGATCTCACAGCAGGGGCCAGATCGCTGCTCAGTGTCACACACAGCGAGATCGCTAATGAGGTCACTGCTGCGTCACCAAAACCGTGACGTAGCAGCGATTTCGGTAGCGATCTCGCTATGTGTGAAGCACCCCTAACACCCTTTCCCCATCTGAGAGTATTAGGGACCTGTGCTGGAGTCTTATGTATATGATCCGACCAAGAATACACAGCACCGAGGCAGCCAAGACAGGTGCTATGAGGCCCGCGAAGGAAGGAGGCCCACAAAGGAAGGAGGCCCACAAAGGAAGGAGGCCCAGAAAAGAAGGAGGCCCAGAAAAAAAAGAGGCCCAGAAAAGAAGGAGGCCCAGAAAAGAAGGAGGCCCAGAAAAGAAGGAGGCCCACAAAAGAAGGAGGCCCACGAAAGAAGGAGGCCCACGAAAGAAGGAGGCCCACGAAAGAAGGAGGCCCACGAAAGAAGAAGGCCCACGAAAGAAGAAGGCCCACGAAAGAAGAAGGCCCACGAAAGAAGGAGTCCCACGAAGGAAGGAGGCCCACAAAAGAAGGGGGCCCACGAAAGAAGGAGGCCCAAGTCTGATTTCCTCATCCTTTTTCATGCATACGAATGAGCCAGAGCACAGCCGCCCTCTGAGCAATCTACTCAGAAGACAACTAGATTAAGGTGATGAGAAGGACCAACATGCACTGGACCAGTGATGCAGAACCTATTGAACGCGTTTTGAAATCCATGAAAGTAAAGTTTATAATATTAGCCGTTTGTTGAGTGACAGCAGCTGAGGATCAGATAATATCTGGGGGGGGGGGTATTCATAGTTATACCCTCCCCCTATTAGAGTTAGCATAAGTATAATACAATTGCAGGAACTGTGTGAGGTTCCCTTTAAATCTCAGTTCAAAGCTAAAATCTGTAGTCAGTAAAGACAGACTTTCATATTACTAAAACAAAAAAAATCTATTAGTGGCAACTGCTAAGTAGAGGCGAGAATGGAGCTAGAGTAAGAACTCCTCCATCTTCTCCATAGAGTCTCATAAAAACCAACTGTCATCTAAGAAATGTAAAAATCTGTTTTCACTGAATGCAGAGTTTATTGATCCATTGGGAATTCTGAAAATTAATGATCTATTGATATTTTTTTTTCAAAAGTTTCTTATTTTCATCTGTACTATCGATTTAGAGGATAAAAATTAAAATGACTGTTACACTTTAAACCATGTTAAGGAGGGGGCTTTTGCTATGGGGTCTACCTTCCTCTATGCTTGGCCCATTTGCGGAGAGGTTTTTACTTTTCTTTATGAGACATTATCTGATAAAGAGAGGGGTGATCATTAGATGAAAAGAACAGATGAAAACAGTTCCTTCTAATGGTTATGATGACCCTGCATTGTATAGTGAATCTAAACTGATGGCAGAGCATTTCCCGGCAATCCCATCTTTTCTAGGGTGGAAGCTGAAGCCTTGCACACAATAGGGAGACATCCCTTTGTAAGCCGGCTCACAGCTTAGCTTTACTTGAAAAAGTAACTTTTCTCAATGTTATGAGTTATTCATCTGTGACAATTTCTGGAGTCCCAATAAAGGCTCTGTTTTTTTATTATTGGTGCAGCCTCATTGTCCGGTCTTCCCTGGCCTTTTGGGACATTAAGCTTGCATTTACCATAATACGGATTAAGCTCTTTTTGTCCCATTGCAGGGTTTGTTAGCAGGTTAGTCTTTTTACATTCTTCACAGCCTGCCTGCAGATTACCCTTTAGGCCTCACAAAATACTTCTGTGGATTTACGAAAATGCCAGCATGGTCTTGAGGTTAATTGGAAGAAAAGTGAAGCCTTTAACACATTGACTCATTAAACATTTAGACCACTATATGCTAAGCACAGATGAGAGAAAAGATCAGAACAATAATAAGCAAAATAGATGGAAATAATGATAAGCAGGACTCGTACAGAATAGGCACCCTCCAACCATAGGAAAATAAAATGTGCTTATGTGAAGAACACTGCAGGAACCTCACGTCACGAGAACTTGGCCCAGGTGAACTACTCACAGGAGGAAAAAAATAAGCCTGACATCACTCCATAGAAAACACCAAAAATTCAATTTAACTTGTAATTAAACTTTAAATATTGAATTACATTTAGGCAACTAATCAGTCATGTCCACCGATGAAATAACTCTTTAACCCCTTCACCCCCGGGCAATTTTCCATTTTTCCCTCCCTTTCTTCCAAGAGAACGGTTTTATTTTTTTGTCAATCTTGCCATATGTGGGCTTGTTTTTTGCGGGATGACTTGTACTTTTAACTGAAACTATGAGTTTTACCATATAAGGTACTAGAAAACAGCAAACAAATTCCAAGTGTGAAAAAATTGCAAAAAAAGGTAAATTGCACGATTTTCTTGGGGGTATTTTATTCACAGTGGGGTTTTTTGGGATATGGGGCTCAGTGACTGCTTATTGTTTACGTCTCAAGATGATGTTGTGCAGATGCTACGTTTTGATCGCCTGTTATTGCATTTTGAGCCAAATTTGCGATGACCAAACAACACAATTTTGGTGTTTAGTAAACGGCGTAGCGTCAAAAAAATTCTAATCAGGTTAACTGATTATATATTTTGATAGATCTGCAATTCTGAAAGTGGCAATACCAAATGTGTGTCTATTTTTTTTTAACCGTTTAATGTGGCGAATGGGGGATGATTTGAACTTAGTTTTTTGGTTTTTTTTATTTTTTAAAACTTTTTTTTTTACTTTATTTTATTTTACTAGTCCCCCTAGAGGACTATAAGGGTCAGCAGTCTGATTGCTCATTCATTTCTGTTGATCAGCGTTGCACAGCTCTGATCAGCAGAAATGAGGGCGTTCCTGTTAGAGCTGCCTGTAAGCTACACGTCTGCTGTTCAAATCAGCTAACATCATGCAGGGATCGCAGCCGGCGATTACCCCTTCATGATTTAGGACATACCGCTACGTCCTCCGCCGTGAAGGGATTAAGGACTAGGCACTATTTTTGTTTTTGGGCTTTAGTTTTTCATCCCCTTATTCCAAGAGCCATAACCTTTTTAAATTTTTCCGATCATATATCTGTGTGAGGGGCTTGTTTATTACGAGATGAGTTGTACTTTTTGAATGACACCGTTCATTCTATCATATGATGGAATTTTTTCCCCACTTACCTTTACAAGCATGGCGAAATAGCAAAAAAATTAAATTCTGTCTGTGTGATTCTCCAGGTCCGTATTATTACGTAGATACCAAACATGTATAGTTTTTGTTTTATTTAAATGGTGAAAAATTCAGAAATGAAAAAAAATCTTGCATGTGTTACGATTTTCTAAGAGCCCTAATGTTTTCAATTTTTGGGATGTGGAGCTGTGAGAGTTTGTTATTTGTGCCCCTAGCTGATATTTTTATTGGTGTTATTTTGGGGATATACATGATCTTCACCTGTTATTAAAAACAATTTTCTGCTGTTGCGGTGGATGAAAAACTGCAATTCTGGCATTTTGATTTTTTTTTCATTATGCTGTTTAACGTTCAAATTAATTTATTTTAGAGTGGGGACCACGGGGAAGACTATTCTCCTTGCGGAGACCTGACAAACCAATTTAGCTGTCAGTGAGGGGCACTCATAGCTACAATGCCCCTCTGGGAAATATGCACATTGTCTCTCCAGGGAGGAAGGAGACAAACTGTAGCGCCACCTATTGGAAGAAGCAAACCTAAAAGTCAAAAGTGGCTTTTTAATAAGCCTTTTCATATGACACAGGATTTATGCCAGATCAGAACCCAAGGTTGCAGACACGGTGTTTCAGGGTGATTGCCCCTCGTCAGTGCAAAGTATGGGGTATCTGATCTGGCTTATGTGAAGCTATAGTGGGGACCACGGGGAAGACTATTCTTCTTGCGGAGACCTGACTTTTGGATTTTAACTTTTACAAATGCAGCGATACAAAAGGTGTATTTTAAAAAATAAAAAAAAATCTTCATTTTTAATGTGCTAAAATAGGGGTGATTTGAACATCTAAAAATTTTTTTTTTTTATATTTTGTCATAAAATGTTTAATTTTTTTTTTTAACTTTATACTACATTTAACAGTCCCCTTAGGAGATTTAAACCTGTCAGTCTGATCTAATAAGAATCAGTCTCTTATAAACGCCGGCCACGGGATGGCATTCAAAGGAGTACTGAGATAACAGACACAAAGGTCATCAGCTGACCCCAGCTGTTATGACAACTTATGATCACGTCACAGGGCTGCTGATGGCTGTGGGGAATGGCGAGCTCCCCACTGGAGAGCGTTAAATCCCGCTGTGATATTGACAGCAGGATTTAACTAGTTAACAGGCGATGGTGGATCTCAGATCCACCCACGCCTGTTAGATGCACGTTGTCTGATGAGATCAGCCAACATATAGGGGAAAAAATGGAACATACAGAGCCTTGGACGTACAGGTACGTCCAAGGTCATAAAGGGGTTAATAAGGGAGGGAGAAAGATGCATGTATGTGTATTCTTAGGGAATACTATTTATTCACTTATATAGTGCTATTGATTCCACAGTGCTTTACATACATTGTTAGCCCCAATGGGGACAGTGTTGCCAATCTAAAGTCCCTATCAATATGTCTTTAGAGTGTGGGTGGAAACCGGAGAACCCGGAGGAAACCAACGCAAACAAGAGGAGAACATACAACTCTAAACTTGCAGGCATGTCAGTCCAAGACAGGCCTGAAAAACACCATATTCCTGTAGACAACAATTTCTGGTTTGAAATGGTTGGTCTTGTTCAGCCAACCTTTCTATGCCCTATACTCTTCACTCGGTCATTTGCCTAAAAAATGGAAAGGAAGATCATAGGCCATTCCTGTTATGCTGCCCCTGTACAGCCTTCTACAATTAGAGCGGGAAATATGGAAACTTTTCTACATAAATTATTTATTTATTTTTAAATGTTAACGTTTGATGCAAAATTACATTACATTACAGCACTTGCTACAACCTACATATACACCTACAAATCCTGCAAACGTATCCATGCAGATGCAGGAGACGAAAAGTGTCAGTCAATGATTTGTGGGTCTTTGTATTCCCCTTATGGAAAAAAACATAAGTGAAAATTCAGCTGCTCATTGCAACCAATAAAGCAGCTCTATTTTTTTTTTACAGTGCTCCTGAAAAAGATTTTTTAAGGCACTCTTTTGGGGGGCAGTACATTGAACTCTATATTCAAAGCACTCAATGAGCACAGAGTACACAATGTAGAATGAGACATCAACACCCCCTGCAGAATCCAATCAAATATATATATATAAATAAAAGGTCTTAAATTTGGGTGAATTCTGCAATTTGGTTGGAACTGGATGAAAATCTTATGTGTGTGGGGCCCTCCCCTTCCAACTTCCTCTGTAGGGGGAGAAGGATGCTAGATATTTCTGTTTTATGGTACTGTTATGGAAAATCATTTGCAAGACCCTAATCAAATGGCACATTAGTAGATTGTAGCCTTCAGACTAGTGAAGAAAGCGTGTTTTTTACTACATGTGGCAGCCCTGATGCCTCTTCTGATTAATAGACCTGTCTCTAATCTCTGCTTTATAAAATGGAACACTTGGTCCACTCCTGAGTAATCTGCCATCTTTCAGATAACTTCTTGACCCTTTAAAATTTGATTTCTGTTCGCTACACTCTACTGAAAGTGCCCTTCCTAAATTCTCTAACAATGTACTAACAGCTGAATCTACCGGCCACTACTCCATGTTGATTCTCCTGGAGCTCTCTGCTGCTGGGGACACTGGGAATCACCAGCTCCCCCTCACTATGCTCCGCTCTATCGACCTCAAATAAACTGCTCTCTTGGATTTCCTCCTACCTCTCCGATAGCTCCCTTTACTATACGATTTGCTAGCTCTTCCTTCTCTCCTCTTTCGCTTACTGTGGGGATTCCACAGGGCTCAGTCCTAGGTCCCCTCAACTAACTACCAAACAGCACGCTCTCGGTCTTGGAGTTATAATTGACAAAAAAAAAATTAATTTAGTCCCTATATCCAATAAACCACTTGCTCATGTCACTTGCATCATAAAAACATTTCCAGAATCTGATCTTTTCTCACCTTTGAAATTGCAAAACTTTTCCTGTTGCTCTTATACATTCTCATCTGGGCTACTGCAATTCTCTTCTAAATGGAGACGGATCAAACATAGTTGCTCCTCTACAATCCAACCTGAATGTGGCGGCCAGGATCATAATGGTCTCCAGCAGCTAAAAGGATGCTTTATCTTTATGCCAGTCATTGCACTGGTTACTCATCTGCTACAGAGTACAATACAAACTTACTTCTCTATCCCACAAAGCTATCCAAAGTTCTGCACCACCCTACTAGTGTTCTCCATTCTGCAACAGATCTTAAGGGGGCTTTACACAGTAGCGATATCGCTAGCAATTTCTAGCGATAGCGACCATGTAAGTACCCGCACCCGTCGCGCATGCGATTGTTTGTGATCGCTGCCGTAGCGAACATTATCACTACGCAGCATCACACATACTTACCTGGTCGGCGGCGTCGCTGTGACTGCCGAACAATCCCTCCTTCAAGGGGGAGGGACGTTCGGCATCACCGCAACGTCACTAAGCGGCCGACCAATCAAAGCAGAGGGGCGGAGATGAGCAGGATGTAACATCCCGCCCACCTCCTTCCTTCCTCATTGGGGCCGGCGGCAGGTAAGGAGACGTTCCTCGCTCATGCGGTGTCACACATAGCGATGTGTGCTGCCGCATGAGCAATGAACCACAACACTAAACAACCCATACCGATTTTTTACTTTGGGACGACCTCTCCATGGTGAACGATTTTCACCATTTTTGAGGTCGCCTAAGGTCGCTGGTAAGTATTACACGTTGCGATATCGTTAATGACGCCGGATGTGCGTCACTAACAACTTGACCCCGGCGACCAAACATTAACTATATCGTAGCGTGTAAAGCCCCCTTTAGACTAAGGTCCTCCATATTCCAAAATTGCCACCCCCATCTCAAAGACTTTTCTCATGCTTCTGCAGTTTTCTGGATTGCACTACCCAAGATGATCCAATACCTAGCCCCCATATTTTGAAGCATGCTTTCAATACATCATTTTAGACCGACCTACCACCTCACTTGTTTAATCTAACTCTTCCCTGTTCAACTTTTCTAAATTTTTTCTAAAAATCTGGTCGCTCCTATTCATCTGTCTCAACATCCTCCATGCACTCAATATCATTTGCTAACTGAACTTGGAGAGATTCTGACTGATAACTGGCCCATGCACCTTTATATGAAAGCCCCAATTTATTATAATGCTGGTTGGACCGTAATTGACACTTTCTACCTATTGTGTCCCCCCACCTTTTCCTTATAGATTGTAAGCTTGTAATCCGGGCCCTCACTTCTTCTGTAGCTGCTGAACTATGCTACTTTGTAATGCCGCTAAAAGTCACCGCTCAAACATAAAGTGGTGCTAAATATAAAATTATTACTACTAATAGGACTCCACGTCACTATGTATGCATTGTGCCACAACATAAAATTGCAGGGCCTAATAATTAAAAGAAGTATCACTGAGGCTGCTGGTAAAAGATGATTCGTAATGCTCTAGTGCAGTGGCCATGGACTACCAACTAGGGTCATAGACATAGCTCTATACATTGATTTGCTGCAAATGAAGGAGATAAGATGCCATCTTATGAGGGTGCAGTCTTTCCAACCTCCACTGACCTGATATTGTCAACCTATCCCATAAATATGTTCACCCCAGATAACCTCTTTAAAACACACACACATAGCAGCTTGTGCTAGTTTACAGTGTCAACGACCAAGGAAAAAAACAACAAAAAAATAAAAATACATTTCTAATACAAACCACAAAAATCTAAAAAAAACAAAAAACAAAACCAAAACCCTACATATTGAAGGAAAAAATCAGTTCTGGGTAGTATTTTACACTTGTGCTTCAACTTTCAGATGTAAGCAATAGCAGTACCAGATGCAAGCAATAGCTAGAACTATGGTGAATGTAAACTATCCTCATATTTAACACATGAGCTCAAGCTGTAGAGTTGGATACTCTTAGTACCATGTTCTCTAAAAAAGATCTTTGTTGAAGCGCTTTCACTGCACATTTCTGATGTAATCTTTATTTTAGTCGGTCTTTATTTCGGCAATGGAACAATCAGAGCACACTGCACACTGACTGAATAAAATTTCGCTTGGGCTGGGGGGTATTTGTGAAGTATACCACCACCCAACAGTCAAGTGAAGAAAATTGAAAAGACATCCAGAGCTCAGCAACAAAACAGTTAAAGACTCAGAATTATTGTTCTCCTGGCTATGAAGGTCCGTTACATTGTGGCCAGCGCAAACATCAGACGAGTTAAGATTACTGCCTATTATCTCAATAAATCTCTTCGCTTTCCCCCTTATAGCCTTTTGCTATCAACATACACTACTTAAAAAGCTTTTCTTCTGCTAAGGAGTAAACTTCTTCTAATCCATCTATTATTGAGCTCTTAATTGGATTGGAAGCAGGGTGGTGTATAAAATAGCCTCCTTTCACTGCTTTCCAGACTTAAAGGTGAACTCTCCTGCAATCATGAATGAGCCTTTTTACACAAACTGCCTGGAATCTTTTGTTAAGGAAAAGAAAAAAATATTAAGCTGTTAAATGGTAAAAAAAAAGCAGTAGGGTAGGAGAGAAAAGCCTGGACAGCCGTATATCCCTGAATGAGTCATGGTATTCAGGCTACAGCAAGCAAACTAGAAATACAGGCCTTCTAGGCTACCACATGGAGGACGATATATACTCTCCTCTTTACTCCATACAGCTATTATTTTATTTGATAAAATCCAGAACTTTCAATTAGCAATATACTTTTATTGAAAGACTATATTTTTGTCATAAAAGTACAAAAAAAGCATTACATGTTCTACAAAGTACAAGGGGGAAGGTGGCTATATAAAAACTTTGGGACATGAGAAGGGCCGCTAAAGGTCCATAACCCAAGTGTAAAGGTTCTTCAAGGGTCAAGTTACAGAAGATCATACAGACCTCGCCAATAGGGTAAGAGGGATACCCAATAGTGCCATGTATCTTAAAAAGGCGCCAGATTCATACTATAATTACTAATACTGATCACATATCCAAGAGAGTAATTTTAAACTGACAAAGAGCAATAAAAAAAAAAAAAAAAAAAAGAAAAGTTGATCCCAGTAAGGGTCTCTGCACCCAAAGTCTTTTTTTTTTTTTTTTTGGCACAAAGACCAATGAGTTTTTCAAAAGGAAGACGCTAGCCTTAATTTTCTCCTAACTTTATTTATAGCCTTATCTTGGTAGTTTAGAGATCATTTTCTCACAGTTTTTGAATGCTGCCTTTTATTACCCCTTTTTTTTGTATTTTATCTGCATTATATTTGTTTGTGTTTGTGGTTTTGTACTGGCATTTTCTGGATTTTTTCTTTTCTTTTTACCTTGATTCAACAATTTAGACATCACTAGCCGTTTTTTTTAAGTAAAAATACTGGAAAAACATTTAAAAAAGACGTCTGGGCACGTAATTAGCCTTCCCATTGACTTCTATTATAACGTGTCTTCAGAGGAGAAAATTCCCTAAGAAAAGTGTCCCGTCTTCTTTTAACCTCTTAGTGTCTTTGGAGACATGAAGTGAAGTAGCTCCAAATACTGATTTATATGAAAAGTACATTTTACAGAGAAATTAATTTCTTCATACTTTTGAGCTTTTAGTTACCCCAATTTTAGAATGTTTGTGGAGCAGTATACACATGAAAGTCGTGTGCACATACCTCTAATGACCACAGGTTGTGTGTGGCAGAGAAAGGAAGAACTTGCGTTCTCTTTGCGGGTGCAGATGGATTTATCATGGCAGTTAGTTGACTAACAAAACACGCCAGGTCTGCCATGAGATACAACATATTAGGCCATGTAACTGACAGTTTTTAAGGCACTATTGACTATACGTTGACGTATACCAATAGTCAGATTAGGTGTAGAAATGTTTGAGACTCCAAATCAAAACTTTATTTTTTTTTGGTATAAAGGTCATTGAAGAGTAATTTATACTCACCTATTTAACCCACGGCCCATGATAGCTACCCTTCTAAAACAATAATGTGTCGTCCATGTAAGTTATCGATTGAGTTACTCATTGGCTTCAGCAGTAATGGTCATGTTCACATTGACGACACATCATTAAAAAAGCAAAGACCACTAGAATTTAGTGACTGAAAAAAAAATACAAAATAAATCTGGACCAGACCACCTTAGTGTTCCTGGAGATTGGCCTTGTCAAACACTACAGTGAGATTTTCAAAGATAAAACTAAAAGTTCTTATACACTGTATTCTTCAACTGGTCAACTATTTAAGCTGACCAATGATAACCAATGGCTAAAAGGAAAAAAAAAAAAAAAGCAATGGTTAACATTTTCAGTCACTAATCGACTAATGATTTAGATTCAGTGAAGAAACAGTTTCAGAACATTTCCTACACGACTCAATTTCAAATGGTCTTATTAAATGTGTCTGAACGAGTAACGTGTATGGCGGTATGAATGGAAGAATTGTTCACTCCATGGTTATTCAACCATCACCCTACCTTTTTCTAATATGTATGACCACTTTCAGAGAACCTAAAACAACAGACCCATAAGCGTTAATATTGTAGCTTACCCAATTATGGATCTGATTCTAGTTTTGTCAATTATGTACAATGTAAAGTCTAAAATTGTGAAACAATACATATTCTAAACTTTAAATTAATGGGGACCATGCCCTTGCAATATGGCTGAGAGCAGGGACAAAATTGTAAATGACCACAGCTCTTAATAAGCATTGTGACTTCTTTATTCTTGGGATTGTGGTGATCATCGCAAATGCTCCCTCATAAATCTGGAAGTAATGGTATATCCTAGCTAAATGCCATCGCATCTACAGATGAGTGAATCTGAGGTTCGGTTTTCGAATTGAACACCAAATTTAGAAATCATGGTTCAGGTTCGTGGATTGGATGCTTTACATGTGAACAAAACTTGCGTGAGTAACACTGTGCTAGGGTATGCTTGGTGCTCAGCCCTGTGCGAGCCGCTTGCAGTGTTTGAACGGTGCACACTGAGGGTAAAAGCAGCGTGATCAGATGTAGTGTGCAACAAAAATAAAGTTGAAAAAGCCCGCCCATCTGGAAGTGATCTGCCTATGTCTGGCTGTATGTGGGCAGAGACTTAAACTTCCAATCAGTGACTTGATCTGGGGTTTGGGTCAAGCTCAAGCCAGTGAAGTTACGCTCGTTTCCTGCTGGCAAACGAAGCCGTGATGGAACCGTTCATCTCTAATCGCATCCTGGGATGGGAAGGCTATGTCCAGTTCAATGAGATATTAAATAATAAAGAAACAAAAAATACAAACAAAATGAGAAATTACTCCACGTGCACAATTACCTTGACTTTACCACATTCTCGCCATCAGGATTATCTTAAATCTTTTAGCAGTTTTATTTTCTTTATACGTATTTGCACTTTTGAAAAGATGAGAAGGGGGTGGGGGGGACCAAAATCTTATTCATGCTAAGATCTTGTCACAACCAACTAAATTTGGCCATTGTGTGAGACTTCATTTCAACTATTATTACTACTTAACTTTACTATGTCCCTTTCCTAGGTACCTGTCCAACATCTACGGGTAACTTACTCTGGTATTATGACATGTAAGAGAACTTAAACCCCTCATAACATGAACATTACAAGAACGCAACCAGCATTTTATTTTTTTTGCTACAAACTGTACATTCAGATTCCAACAAGAAATATCCTCTCTGAAAGCACATTTCCATTTTGTTTACCTTCACACATCAAAAGTATAAAAATTATTATCCCAAAGCAGGGATTTAGGACTCGACAATAAAAACAAACTGCCAGGAGGTAAATCATATAGCAGTGTAGCAATATTTATTTAATCTTCTGATGATCATCTTGAGAAATCGTACTAAGTGGCAGAGCAGCAATATTTTATTGCAGTTTGTTCACCAGTAATATTTTTCTCCAACACAGACATGTCCAGGTTCAAAAGCAAAAAGATTAAAATGTTGCATAAATGAGAAATATATATCTGACGCCATATCTTAAAAGTGGTGTGCAAACTACGAGTAACGAGGGCAAGGAAATGGAGCATTTTGAGCTATGCCCAGAAAAAAGGATGCATTAGTATTTTGCAGTCCAGGTAGGATGAAGCTGCTTTCTATCAGCCCTATACATTTCTAGGCTTAGGCCCAAGAGAAGGAGTTTGATACTATAGGCCAGGGGTGGGGAACCTTTTTACTGCCGGGGGCCATTTGGAAAATTCTACCAACCTTCGGGGGCCGCACAAAATCATCAACTTGAAAATGACCCGGCTATAATTGGTCAAACAATTAATTAACTCACCCCTATAGTCCTACTGTGGCGGCCAGAGCTGATTCTCTTTGGTGCGCTGTGATGTTTGCGTCTCACAACTGGTTTTCCAGGTTTGTCTTTGTTTGGAGCGCAGATTGGTAAATCATATATATTACACAGGAGACACTGTACATACACACACCGCTCTGACACACTGCCCGTATACCGCACACAGCCTTGACACAGTTGTCATATTGTACACTACCCATGACACACACTGGCCATATATAGTACACATGCACAGGAGATACTGTATACTGCACACAGCACTCACATGCCGTATACAGCACACACATAAGCCATACACAGCACTCAACAAGCCAAAAAGTTCTGCATGTAAACATGTGCACACCAGGAATTAGATATACCAATAAACCTTACAATATGAAACTTTATTAAGTGCCAAACACAGCACACACACGCCGTATACACAGCACACACACAGCTCACACATGCCGTATACACAGCACACACACAGCACACACGCCGTATACACAGCACACACACAGCACACACGCCGTATACACAGCACACACACAGCTCACACACGCCGTATACACAGCACACACACAGCTCACACACGCCGTATACACAGCACACACACAGCTCACACACGCCGTATACACAGCACACACGCCGTATACACAGCACATACACAGCACACACGCCGTATACACAGCACATACACAGCACACACGCTGTATACACAGCACACACACAGTATACACAGCACACACACAGCACACACACGCCGTATACACAGCACACACACGCCGTATACACAGCGCACACACGCCGTATACACAGCGCACACACGCCGTATACACAGCGCACACACGCCGTATACACAGCGCACACACGCCGTATACACAGCACACACACAGCACACATGCCGTATACACAGCACATACACAGCACACACGCCGTATACACAGCACATACACAGCACACACGCTGTATACACAGCACACACACAGTATACACAGCACACACACAGCACACACACGCCGTATACACAGCACACACACAGCACACACACGCCGTATACACAGCGCACACACAGCACACACACGCCGTATACACAGCGCACACACGCCGTATACACAGCGCACACACGCCGTATACACAGCGCACACACGCCGTATACACAGCGCACACACGCCGTATACACAGCACACACACAGCACACATGCCGTATACACAGCACATACACAGCACACATGCCGTATACACAGCACACACGCCGTATACACAGCACATACACAGCACACACGCTGTATACACAGCACATACACAGCACACACGCTGTATACACAGCACATACACAGCACACACGCTGTATACACAGCACATACACAGCACACACGCTGTATACACAGCACACACGCCGTATACACAGCACACGCACATGTTGTATACATAACAGACGCTGGACACTTAAGTCACAAATACATTTGATATATGGTGGAATATATTAGATATAAACACACTTAGCGCAGATATAAGTACCTGCTGCTTAGTTGCCCTGTAAGATCAGGTGCAGCAGCTCAGCTCAAGGGCTGGCTTCATTCTCGTCTTTTCTCTCCAAGAAAAGACCTGCTAGCCATGAACAGCCGAGCACAGAATGGGAGTGTGAGAGGTAGAACGCACGGCACTATACAGCCTTCTATATCCCGTACAGGCCCCTCCCCCATCACTCTGAGTCTAGATGCAATCTCACAGGGAGCATGTAGGAGCAAGAGGGAGGAACTTAAGTCCCACCCCCAGTGCTGTCTGCCGGCAATAGACAAGATGAGCGGCTGCCCGAGCACCACAGCCACCGGGAATCTGCTCCAGTGCCCCGGGGGCCACAGAAAAGGTCATTGCGGGCCGCATACGGCCCGCGGGCCGGAGGTTCCCCACCCCTGCTATAGGCCATCTTGTGCCTGGTAGATGGGCTCACACAAATTGATTAGAATGGTCCTTATAGGGAATCTGTCAGCAGGTGTTTATACCCCAAATTAATGTAACTTATGTAAAGACACTAATGTTTACTAAATCCTTACTATTGCTTTAGAAATTCTAGTTTTCATTTTTCAGAAATCCATCAGCAAGCTTTAACGTAAATAAGTTACAAGTGCAATGCGACTGGAACAGCATTTATAGCTTTCTGGTCACACTCCCCATTTCCCCACCCACTGCCTGCCTTTTATCCATAACCGATAGGTCTGATTACAGAAGACTCACAAATTAGATTTCTTTATTTAAAAAAACAACAAAAAAAAATCAGATGCGCAGCCCAATTAAAGCCATGTCTTTAGTTAAAAGCCCCAAATCCTGTTGATCGGTCTTCAAATCTTCCGATTTTTCTATTTATTTATACATACTTGGGAGCTGTTGCATTATAATTGACAGTAGTTCGTAAACTTGCTAACCAAGTCATTTAGTGTTGAATACATTAAATTTAGTTCAGCAAATTAAAAGGATGAAAAAAATCTATTTCTTGTTATAAAAATGTTACTTTAAAAAACTTAATCCATTTAGTTTACATGTGGGCAGGGAGTTATGATTAATGCGATATCTGAATGCTTATATTAGCCCAATTTTGGGAGATTAGCTACGGCATCTTCTGCAGGAGACATTAACCAAGTTCAGAAACGGCTAATTTCACCGGTTTACTGAAGGGGCACACTACTTTTCATGTTTTATTGTGCCCGAATCTTCAATAGCTCTAAAAATTGTTCTTGGATATTCAAAAGATTTTTCCCTCTATGTCGCAAAACACGAGGATTCTGGTTTTTTTAGATCATGCTTATATTAATCCCTTTTTCCCTGAAAGAGAAAAATGTAAAAACAAATTGGGAAATAGATGTATTTTTAATTTTTTTTTTTTTACCCCACAAAAAGGACCTGTTTTTTTTTTTTTTTATAAACTCTGCCCCACAAAAGATCTAAAAAAAAAAAAAGACTAGTGGGCTTGACTGTGGAGGGAGGGAAGGGGGGTTGAACATATTTGTACATTGTTGTTGATTTCTCCTGTAACTGGGGCTGGTACATTAGCCCCAGTAACAGGAAAAATTCAGTTTCCAGGCTTCATAGCAGAGCTGACTGGTATCCTATGATCCAGCAGCTCCTACTCCCGCCATAGAACCAGTGTTCACATACCTATCAGCGCTTATTAATCTATTATAAATAATGCTTGCTCAGTGTTGTGTGATCAAGTGATCAAAACTGCAAACATGTAACTTAGGGGTGCTTCACACATAGCGAGATCGCTACCGAAATCGCTGCTACGTCACGGTTTTGGTGACGCAACAGTGACCTCATTAGCGATCTCGCTGTGTGTGACACTGAGCAGCGATCTGGCCCCTGCTGTGAGATCGCTGCTCGTTACACACAGTGCTGGTTCGTTTTCTTCAAAGGCGCTCTCCCGCTGTGACGCACACATCGCTGTGTGTGACAGTGAGAGAGCGACGAAATGAAGCGAGCAGGGAGCAGGAGCCGGCATCTGGCAGCTACGGTAAGCTGTAACCAAGATAAACATCAGGTAACCAAGGGAAGCCCTTTCCCTGGTTACCCGATATTTACCTTCGTTACCAGCCTCCGCCGCTCTAGCTGCCAGTGCCGACTCCTGCTCTCTGCACATGTAGCTGCAGTACACATCGTGTAATTAACCCGATGTGTACTGTAGCTAGGAGTGCAGGGAGCCAGCACTAAGCAGTGTGCGCGGCTCCCTGCTCTCTGCACATGTAGCGACGTTATGATCGCTGCTGCGTCGCTGTGTTTGACAGCTAAGCAGCGATCATAACAGCGACTTATAAGGCCGCTGTTACGTCACAGAAAATGGTGACGTAACAGCGACGTCGCTGTCGCTATGTGTGAACCCAGCCTTAATCACTTTTACTTTCTCTGTAGGGAGTCTGGCTGTGTCTAACAGCAAGCACCCTACCATACAGCTTTACCTTCTGGTCTGAACACCCACAGTCAGTACAGGTATTCTGTTCTCTATATAGACAGTGAAATGGCCTTGTGTGAACACAGCCGAATGCTAAGTTTGTATACATTAGTTGGGCAGGCACAACTGATAACACAACTATATACTTGCACATAATATTATAATTATTATATTATAATATTTGGACATGGACCAAATCAAATTTGGGCTCTGCATGCCACAATTTTTTTTTTTTTTTTAATTTAAAATGAAACATCTAATATGCAACGGACCTGTAGACTTTTAGGTCAAAAAAAAAACCAAAAAAAACCCTAAACACAAATCGAAATATCCAGTAAAACATTTCGCAATCACAACAGTTTTTCTACATAGCCTCCACATTTTAGTAGCTTAAAAGTAATTGGACAAATTACCTTTACCATAAATAAAATGTTCATTTTTAATACTCATAGAGAATCAGTTACAGGCAATGACTCCCTGATGTCTGGAACCATGGACGCAACCAAACTCTGGGTTTCCTCCCTTGTGAAGCTTTGCCGGCCTTTCATGCAGTGCACTTCAGTTGTTGCTTGTTTATGGGTCTTTCTACCTTATATTTTGTTTTCAGGATGTGAAATGCATGTTTGATAGGGTTGAGATCTGGTGACTAACTTCGCCATTGCAGAATATTCCACTATATCGCCATAAGAAAACTCCTGGGTTGCTTCTGAAGTATGTTTTCCTGAACCCTCAGGCCCTGAGTGCACTAGAAAAAGGATTTTTCTCAAGAAATTTCTTGAGATTTTGAAAAGTTAGCGCACTTGCGTTCAAAAAACACACCAATAACGCACCGAAAATTGCATGTGTTTTTACCGCGTTTCTGCGTTTTTGATGCAATTTTTCCACAGGTTGGTCCCTGCGTAATTTTACAATTAGCTATGACAAAAAACGTAGGTACCTGCAGAAAAGAAGTGACATGCTCATAGTTTTTCTCAAGAAATTCTGCAGATAGAATGTTCTTGAGAAAAAAATGCAGTGTGCGCACAGCTATATTTTTCTATAGGTTTTGCTGGGGAATGTCTACAGAAAGGTTACCACCATTTTCTTAAGAAATTTCTGCAGCTAAAACGCGGGTAAAAATGCAGTGTGCGCACAGGGCCTTACTCTAATTAGATGTAAATACCCTCAAATTGAAATTAAAGCTAAAGCTGGTGTCACACACAGCGACAACGACGTCGCTGCTACGTCACCATTTTCTGTGACGTTGCAGCGACGTCCCGTCGCTGTCGCTGTGTGTGACATCTAGCAACGACCTGGCCCCTGCTGTGAGGTCGCCGGTCGTTGCTGAATGTCCAGCTTCATTTTTTGGTCGTCACTCTCCCGCTGTGACACACACATCGCTGTGTGTGACAGCGAGAGAGCGACGAAATGAAGCGAGCAGGAGCCGGCACTGGCAGCTGCGGTAAGCTGTAACCAGCGTAAACATCGGGTAACCAAGGGAAGACCTTTCCCTGGTTACCCGATATTTACCTTCGTTACCAGCCTCCGCCCTTGCTGCCAGTGCCGGCTCCTGCATTGTGACATGTGGCTGCAGTACGCATCGGGTAATTAACCCGATGTATACTGTAGCAAGGAGAGCAAGGAGCCAGCGCTAAGCAGTGCGCGCGGCTCCCTGCTCTCTGCACTGTGACATGTAGCTGCAGCACACATCGGGTTAATTAACCCGATGTGTACTGTACCTAGGAGAGCAAGGAGCCATCGCTAAGCGCGGCTCCCTGCTCTCTGCACATGTAGCACAGCGACGTTATGATCGCTGCTTCTGCTGTGTTTGACAGCTAAGCAGCGATCATAACAGCGACTTACAAGGTCGCTGTTACGTCACCGAAAATGGTGACGTAACAGCGACGTCGTTGTCGCTGTCGCTTAGTGTGAACCCAGCTTTAGAGTCTGCACTTTAAGCCCATATTGATTATATAAATTATCTTGAATGTGTATTGGTAAACCACTAAAATGGGAAAAACTTGTGTCTCTGTCCAAATGTTTCTGGACCTAACTGTGTTTTTTGATTGGCTTTAAGATCTGGTGCAAGAACTAATATGCCGCCTGCAGATAACTCCCGTATCAGTTCTGGCATCAGTCAAGTAACGGATATCCAGATATTTAAACACAAGACAAAAGTAGTATTCGACATGTGAAAAATATATTCTTCATTAAGGAACTACACTGGAAAGTGTTTGTAGTAGAAGTGTTTATTTTCTTACTGAATGCTTTATTCTCATCCGCCTCTTTTCTGGTGCTCCATCGTACCATAAGGCTATGTGCGCACTAGAAAGTGCCTTTTTCTTAAGAAAAATCTGGACCCTCAATCATTAACAGTACAAAACAGACTGGTATACGAGGAGAGAGGACCCTGCCCGCAAGTTCACAGTCTACAGGGAATGGGTAATGGTACAATAGGTGAGGACAGAGCTGGTTGCACAGTGGTGTACTGGACTGAGGGCTATTGTAGGTTGTAGGCTTGTTGGAAGAGGTGGGTCTTGAGGTTCCTCTTGAAGCTTTCCACAGTAGGGGAGAGTCTGATATGCTGAGGTAGAGCGTTCCAGAGTATGGGGGATGCACGGGAGAAATCTTGTACGCGATTGTGGGAAGAGGAAATAAGGGAGGAGTAGAGAAGGAGATCTTGTGAGGATCTGAGGTTGCGTGCAGGTAAATACCGGGAGACTAGGTCACAGATGTAGGGAGGAGAAAGGTTGTGGATGGCTTTGTATATGTCATGGTTAATGTGTTGAACTGGAGTCGTTGGGTGATGGGAAGTCAGTGAAGGGATTGGCAGAGTGGCGAGGCTGGGGAATAGCGAGGGGAGAGGTGGATTAAGCCGGCCGCAGAGTTTAGGATAGATTGGAGGGGTGCAAGAGTGTTGGAAGGGAGGCCAGAGAGCAGGAGGTTGCAGTAGTCGAGGCGGGAGATGAGGAGGGCACGCACGTATGTTTTTGCTGATTCTTGGTTAAGGAAAGCACGGATCCGGGAGATATTTTTTAGTTGTAGTTTGCATGAGGTGAAGAGGGCTTGGATGTGTGGCTTGAATGATAGAGCAGAGTCGAGGGTTACTATCTATGATCTAGATTATTATCTATGGCAAAAACCGCAAATACACCTGCGGAAAAAAGTGACACTCATTAAGTCCGCAGCGGAAAATCCGTGGGTAAAAAAACGCAGTGTGCGCACAGCATTTTTTTTAAAAATCCATAGGATTTGCTGGGGAATGACTGCAGCAACGTTAGACACATTTTCTGCAGCAATTCTGCGGCAAATCTGCGGTAAATCCACAGCGTGCGCACAGGACCTAAGACCTGACTACCTGAATCATACAGTGTCTTCCGTGGTGACTAGAAGTCAGTCTCTCTCCTTTGCTAGGAGAGGTTTGTGAAATTAACAGCACTACTATTTACAGTACCTAATATTATAGCTCGGGCTCACACAAATTACCAGAGAGCTTAATGGAGAAAATTAAATATAACCAAGGAGAAGAAACTAGATGAAACTGAGATGGATGTAGAGAGTTAAAGGTAAAAATCACCGTGTAGCCATTAAAAGCCTTTAAATATAGTTTCCCAGAGGACATGGAGCGTTCAATACGTAAAGGTCACAGGGAAACTGTAATGTCCCTTATGATAACCAAAAGGTTTCTCATATCTCGTTGCCTGTTTTCTAGCCGGTATAAGGTAGAAGTTTAATAAAAAAAAAAATGGTTTAGAAACTACAGCCAAGATATGTATGCAACTGTAGAAATCTCAAATTGTATTTAAGAATAGCAGTTGCAATGTTACACAACACAGATTTAATTGAATTTCCAGACTTCCTGTGCCGTTGTAATTTTTGATTTGGTATATAGGTATATCATGCCTGGTAAACTAGAACTGTGCAAGGGGGTCGCCTGCATTTAGAAATAAGCCCTCCTAGATGTACATATTTTGATTTAAAAACACAAAGCCGTAGCACACAGCAAAGAGAAAAAAAGAATGCAATGTGTATATGTGCACGGGCATACGCATTATATATTTATACATACATATTATATATACACGCACACATACACATAGAAATACATACATGTACACACACAATTATGTATGTCCATTATGTTATTTAGTTTTGTTTATTTTTTTTTAAAACTAAATTGCCATTAATATTTCTAGATACATTTTCTAAAGTCTGTGTTAAAGTTTCAGTTATCAGCAGGTGAAAGGGTTAAAATGATAATTTCATGCTCAGAAATTAGAGCAACTCTGCCAGACGAGCCCTGCGGTAGAGGAGTATGTGACTGAAGCCTAATAGGGTGGCACGTGGCAATAATGTGCACTATGAGAGGGAAATAAAATTAAAATTATTAATTCAGCATCAGTTTATTGCCAGAATATTCCATTTGTGGCATTTTATATTTTTTTTATTTAATCTTTCTTACACAATACATCACTACATACGGCTTGTGAGGATTTCAAGAAATATGAAAAAATAACTTTAAATGAAAAAAAGAAGAAAGGTGTGTTTTTCTTTGTTCACATCGAAAAATCCAATAAAAAAATAGATTAGAAAAAAAAAAGGAGCAAAAATTGTGACATCAAAGCAATATATTATAATATTTATATATTATATACATACATTTACCAGAAAATATAAAAGTATTTTCAAGATTCTCCCTAAACACACAAAGCTTCCGGATATTCGAATGTAGAGCGACATGAGTGCTGCGTTCAGCTTGGATAAGTCACATCTGAGTGGACACAGTCCCTGCGGGCATGCCATTTTATCCAGACTGGACGGTTCATTAGTCATAATTACTATAACTGCACAGCAGAGACTACAGATTTATCTCATAATACATCTCTGATAAAGTTGCTCCTGTATCTGCTTTATCAGCATCTGCGGCAAGCATTATTGGCGCCTCCATTTCCCAACCCTTTAGCCTCACGGTAACCCTAAATTAACCCATGTAGCCCCCAAGAAACAATGCAGTAAACAGCAGAGGAATGCGGGTGAGTGCAGATAAACAGAATGTTATAACGTAGTAGATCTGGCAGGTAATGTGGGAATTCCTAAAAATCAGCTGTAAAGAAGGTGAACTAAGCATTTATCTCAACAATGTTATTACTTTTATCATATACATTATTGCATGGGGCTTGGATGAAATTTATTTTACTGCCAATACAGTAAAGTCAGCAGGAGGAGACTAGAAGGCTATTTAGAAGGCAGCACGCATGTGGTCAAGCCTTGACACAGCCCGCTTCATGCAGACATAGGGGATAAAAAATCCCAGTGTAATTAGTATTGTCTGCCTGCAACGACATCTGTGTTCTCAAGCTCTTCCAGGCTTGTCACACCAATAAGATGTACTAGAAAAATATGACAGGCAACAGAAATGCTCCCATGAAAAGGTCTCACATCAAGAGAATTAGAAAGCAAGAGTGACTTGGAGAGATTTTTGTTCTTTGCACCCCTGTAAGCAACGGCCTTATCTAACAAACATACAAATAATCACATAAGCAATACTACCGTTAATATACAGTATTCTATCCCCTGGGCTCGCGGAAATTCATGTCTGCTTACAGCCATGATTAGATTAGGTGAAAATTCCAGGGACCATTATGAGTTCATGTCTGGAGCATGTACAGTGCCGAGGCTTTCTCAACACGCAGTTTTTTCCTTTGACCCTCCTTATATTGCACACGGCCCTGCACACTACATAAAGCGTAATCATCTATTTTCCAATAAGAACTACCGTACTTGTCCGTGTGATTACCCACTACTAAATGAGCTTGATTTTTTTTTTTTTTACTTTCTCAGATGATAAAATGTTTGCCTTATTTTTCTGAATAATGAGTTGAATTGTAAACTTAAAAAAAAGACAAAGAATATACAGACATACATACTAATATATATATATATATATTTTTATATTTATTACATACACGTGTATATATTACACGCACACACACACACACACATATATATATATATATATATATACACACATACACACACACACACATATATATACATATGTACACATGCATATACTACACATACATATATTACACATTCACACTATATGTACATATGTATACATACACGCACTTTATTTTTAAATATTATATATATATATAAACAAGCACAACATTATAGAAATATATACATCTACACACACAATCACACTATTATACATGTACCGGTATATATACATGTGCTGTTTTATATACTGTACAAATATATATATATATATATATATATATATATATATATATATATATATACACACACACACACACACATTATGGATATATATGTGCTATATATATATATATATATTCGGCATAAACACTATATAATATACACACACACATACATACATACATACATACATACATACACTTATACATACACACACAGGAAAGTAGGAAAGTGAGCAAATAATAAAATTAATAAAATAATAATAAAATTTAATGGACCATGCTATATGCTGCATATGAGTGATATTTGTAGATGTGAGTTTTGAAGACATTAAGAGCTCACGTGGCATAACTGTAAAATTACGAAAAAGAGGTCTGGACATAAAGCCAGAGGTGTGGGGTAATGTGTTCCACTGATATTTAGCACATTTAAAATTAGCTGTGGGTGATTTTCTATGAATCAGCAAGCCAAAAATCTAGCTGAGCATGCAGACGATGTGGCAGGGGTCTTTGTCTATTTCCAGGCACAAGCTCTGTCCCCGTACGGCGGCAGCAGCAGGGGAAGGCACTTGTTCAGAGAAAGACATTAGTCATCATTAACAGAAGCTCTGACACCAAATCTACAGTAAGTGCTTCTGCACAATGACCAAGTGGCAATCATCTTTCTCTTACACTGTCACTGCTGATTAGGGTTTTCTTTCATGAAAATTTAATTTGTCTCCTTTTCACCGTTTCATCCCATCATGGTGATGGCACTGGATTTTCCTCTGATGCTCCCAGTGACAGCGATACCGTCAGAAAAAGAAGAAAACATTACCGTGTATGCAGATGAAGGGACTACGTAAAAATAGCACAGACAGAAAACGCACAAAAAACAGCATCACTCATAACAGTCACAGGGAGAGCAGGGAAGGTCACAGTGTCATGAGATTTGCATGTAATATGTGAAAAACTCAATAAATAGAAGCAAATCCATGAACAGGAGATTCCATCTGGGCATTGTCATTTAGCTTCTCCAAACAAAAGTTCCTTGTAGAAATACCATCAAGTTTTGGAGATTTAAATTGGGAGTAATTTTCCTCATAAACCCCCACCCCCCCCACCCCCTTTTCATCATTATTATAGGGCCGCACACTACATCAATATATAATTTTCATTCGGGTCAATGATGGGTAAAAAGTCTGAAATAAAAATCTAACTAAGAAAGGGTGGATGTCTGATTGTTTAACCTTTTCTTCACCTCGCTTCACCATTTTCTTCAGCCTCTATAGAACATAATTCACAATTATATCAATCCAGTAAAGGCATTCGTAGGAAGAATAAAAGCAAACATAAAAGTATCTGCAGTACTACTACAGTCTCTTGCATTCAGAGGTCTGTATAGCCAGGATTGTGAGTAATGACGCGAGTACGGCCAGGATCTTCAGTGCCAGGCCTACAGTGCAGACAATATGGTGCTCAGATGAAATACCAGACTTATCAATGATTACTTTATATCTATATTCATCCACAATTGGCTTGTGTATGAACAGTTCTCATAGAAACACTCAATATATAAAACATAATGAGTAGCCGTTGATAACATTTTTATTTCATAAATAAATAGTATACATGTAAATAAGAAACTTTGTAACATATCTAGTGATGAGCAAGCACTACCATGCTCTGGTGCTCGGTAGGTTGGCTGTTCGTACGGACTCGAATCGTGTACTGAGCATAATGGCAGATCTTCCAGGAAAATGCTCCAATTTCCCATTGACTCCACTCTGCTCGCTACTCGAGTCGCGCCCATCCGAGAGCCCCACATGCTCGTTTCGAGTAAAGAGCACCCAAGCATGGTAGTGCTCGCTCGTCACTAAACATATCTTATCAGAAACATCTGCTCTTGTCTCCAGACTGGTCATCCATTTTCAAAATTCTAAATTCCTCAGTAAAATCTGTATTCAGACAAGACAAAATAATAAATTGCTAGGATAAGAGACGGCAGTTACTACCCATTAGAATCTATGTAAGAGGAGGAGCTAGAGTCAGAGGAAGAGGCTAAAGGGCAGAGGAAGGGGCCAGAGGGTGGGGCTAGAATGCAGAGCTAGAGGCAGAGGGTGGGGCAAGAAGCAGAGCTCTCCCCTCTCTTCTAGATAACATCTTATAAAAATCAACTGCCATCTGAGCAAATCCGCTGATGGAACTTAGTCAAACACATTTGATACAAAGTTGTGTACCAGCCTCATGTCTGAAGCTGAACCCCATCCCCCCCAAAAATCCCCAAAAAAACCCAACCCAAAACACATTACTTTTTTTATTCCCCTAACTTCAGGACCCACCCAGCAAAAGAACTATTGACCAGATGAATGAGAATTATGATATAAAAATCTATGGGGTAGTTTGTAGCACAAGTTTCTTTCTACCTTGCCAAAGGAGGATGGGAGTGAAGATTAGAATGATAAGAAATGAAGCCCAAACATGAAAAAAATTGTCAAATCTAAGACTAATGTTAAGGGCGCTTTATACGCAGCGACATCGCTAGCGGTCACTCGTGAAAGCACCCGCCCCCGTCGTTTGTGCGTCATGGGAAAAATCGCTGCCCGTGGCGCACAATATCGCTAGTACCCGTCACACATACTTACCTTCCTAGCAACGTCGCTGTGGCCGGCGAACAGCCCCTTTTCTAAGGGGGGCGGTTCGTGCGGCGTCACAGCGACGTCACACAGCAGGCATCCAATTGAAGCGGAGAGGCGGAGAGCAGCCGCATGAAAGTCACGCCCACCTCATTGCTGGAGGATGCAGGTACGGTGCTGTTCGTCGTTCCTGGGATATCACACATAGCGATGTGTGCTGCCTCAGGAACGACGAACTTGCGTCCAAAAGCAGCAATGATATTTGGAAAATGGACGACGTGTCAACAATCAACGATTTGGTAAGTATTTTGCATAGTTAGCGGTCGCTCATATGTGTCACACACAACGACGTCGCTAACGAGGCGGGATGTGTGTCACGAATTCCGTGACACCCAACGACATCTCAATAGCGATGTCGTTGCGTGTAACGGGGCCTTTAGTCGCACATATAGTCTCATCTGTATTCGTTTATGTGCATGGTTTATTGCAAGGGTTCCATAGAGGTAATAGCTTTCAATAAAGGTCAAATAATACATTTAGATATCAAATGATGCACCTACATACAGTATATTCACATAACTGAACCAAAGATTGTTGATGTATTTTAGATTTAAAATCTATTTCCTTATTTTTTTATTGTTAAAAAGCTGTCACAATTTTGATAGAACAGAAAGTCCTCAGTGGTTGATACCTTTTAATGGCTAACTGAAAAGATGGTAATAATTGCAAGTAACAATTATTACCATCTTTTCAGTTAGCCATTAAAAGGTATCAACCACTGAGGACTTTCTGTTCTTTTAAACAATTTTTTTATCTCTACTGGCTAACACGGTACAAAGATATATTTTACTTGTCACAATTTTGGGAATATACCTATAGAAATAAGGCTTCCAATACATGACTGTCTTTTTATATACAGTGGAACCTTGTATTACGAGCATAATTGGTTCCGGGAGCAAATTTTCCTGTAGGAAATAATTGAAACTCAGACAATTCATTCCACAACCCAAAAATATTTACTGTATTTATACAAACTTATTACAGTAATACAAAATAATGTACTGTATATAAAATCACAGTACACAAATACAAAATACTGTACAGTAAAAAAAAAAAATAATTAAACTGCACTTTTGCTTACAATAAAATTGTTGGTGTGCGAGAGGTACAGTACAAGCAATGTGCTGCACTGGTTAGCAAAAAAAAAGTATAATACTGTAATCACAAATGCAAATTGATAGACATGCAATATAGAATATACTGTACAATGGTACACTGTATATAGTATACAGTACATATGTACAGAAAGTTACCTCCAGATCGGGTCAGAGCGTGGTGAAAGGATGGAACCGGAAGTGTGGGTTGGAACCGGAAGTGTGCACGGCGAGTATTTTGCTCTTCTTGCAAAGCATTGCTCTTAAACCAAGTTACAAATTTGTAAAAAGCTTTGCTTGTCTTGCAAAATGCTCTCAAACCAAGTTACTCTTAATCCAAGGTGCCACTGTTTTTGGGATATTAGGTATACAAATCATTCCAAACCAGAATGGCATGACTTGCGTCACTGATCTATACCAAGGAACAGCCAATATAAAATAAGACTTCAAGTTGTATCATTACGGAGATGAAGAAACCTCCCCAATATTTTTGTCTTTAACCCCTTCATGACCAGGCTTTTTTCCGGATTCATTTTTCCTACCCTTATTCCATGCGTCCAAGAGCCATAACTTTTTTATTTTTCCATCCACATAACCGCATAAGGGCTTATTTTTTGCAGGATAAGTTGTACTTTTTAATGAGCTCATTCATTTGATCATGTGATGCACTGGAAAGTGGGGAAAAAATTTCAAGTGCATTAAAATTGCAAAAAAAAAGTGCTAGTAATTTCACAACTGTTTTGTTTTATTCATTTACTATGTTCACTACATGGTAAAACTTGTCTGTCAGTATGATTCGCCGGGTCAGTATGAGTGCACAGATAAAAAAAACAAAACAACACATGCATAGTTTTTTTGGGGGGAAGGGAGGGATTAAGCGGTGAAGTTTTTTTTTCTTAGGGAAATTTGTATATATTAAAAAAAAATAAATAAAAATATTCTGTTGCTCTTTATAGACTCAGTTTAAATGTTTCAATATTGGGTTTTGTGGGGATATGTTTTTATGTGTCCTTTTAACCCAATGTTAAAAACAAAACAAAAAGATAAAAAAAAAAAAAAAAAAAAAAAGTTATTTGGTGCCGTTGAGTTCAGAAGTGTCCGACCTATCAAAATATAAAATAAATTAATGTGATCGGTAAAGGGCATAACAAGAAAAAAAATAAATAAAAATGCTGCAATTATGGGGTTTTGCTCACCACAATAAAATGCAATAACAGGAGATCAAAACGACGCATTTACCCAAGAATTGTATAATTAAAAACGTCAACTCTGGACCCAAAAAAATAAGCCGTCCCACAGCCCCAGATGAGAATTTTAGCGGTTTCAGAGCCAAATTTTTTCACACAAATATTGAAAGACACAAAACGCACTATATATGTTTGGTATCTACGAACTTGCACTGACCTGAAGAATCATACCGCCAGGTCAATTTTACCATACAGTGAATATATAGAGGAAGATAATTCAGAAAACTTCGGATGATTTATTCACGGCAGGAATCCAGTTAATCCGCATCACAGCGCCATTATGACCATGTATTTACTTTCCTGTGCTAAATCCTGCCGCCGAGTTCTCTTTAACACCTGCTGACGAAGCTCCGCTGCACACGCGGCTATCTGAATACTGATCATGTGCTGGGAAAGATGGGTTATATGATTAAAAGAGGTTAAGGAGAATTTGTGACCAGATTTTTGCCACCTAATCTGAAAGCAGTATAATGTAAAGACAAAGACCCTAATTCCAGTGATGTGTCACTTACTGGGCTGCTTAATTTAATTTTGATAAATTCAATTTGTTTTCTCAGCAGCAGATCATCATTGGAGGACTAGTAAATCTTCTGCCAGGTAGTGAATAAAACAGACACTACCATTGATTGGCAGCTTTCTGTGTAAATGGGCAGAAATCAATGGTGTGCGGTGTTATCCAGACCTTAACATTCAGATAACTACTAGATGTGCAGCAGATTTTCATCAAAATAACAGCAAAAAGCTCAGTAAGCTCAGTAAGTGACATCGCTGGAATCAGGGTCTCTGTCTCCACATTATCCTGCTCTCAGATGTGGGAGTAAAAAACCTGGTGACAGATTCCCTCTCTGTGATCTAAAGTCCCAATTTTATGGGTTTGTTGGATCCCATATTTGGGGTGTCTGGATTTAAAACCACTTACAGATTGATTATTCATTTTTGTGCTTCCATTATTTCCTCATCTTCCAAAAGCACTAACCTTTCTTATTTTTCTGTGGACATATCTATGTAAAGGCTTATTTTTTGTGAAACCCTGCCGACATTCATTTTACTATACAAAGTAATGAAGACTAGCCGGCCACCTACTGTGTGCGGAGAGAGCTCCGCTCCTGAGCCCACCCTTGGGGACCCCAGCCTCTTGGTACACCCATATGCGCTAGCAGTTAAGGTGACCTATTCACCAATCCAATGTTGACCGCAAGTTACACTATTGCTGAAGTAGGAATTACCAATTTGAGAAGTTCGTTTATAGGTCTGGGGCACAACAGTGCTCAAGGACTGAAAATAACTAATTTATACTACTATATTTCTTCCAAATTTTAGCAAAAAACATTTAAAGGGTTTAGAGAAAAAAAAGTTGCCATGATTATACAATTTTCAAGTATATTCAATTTTTCTCTGGTTTTCATCCTGATTAGCATGGCTTTGTTCACAGAGACAGATACATAGTATACTACGGTGTTAAGAAATGGCACCTACCTTTATGAACGTCACGTATAGTGCACAACAGAAAAAAGGTTTTCTTTTAGCATTGCTCACTAAAATGATTCATAGAAGAACCCATTTAAATTCACTTATTTATATAAAACAAAGCCTTTCTCAATAGCGTTCCAAGAATATTAGAACGGATATTTCCTGTGGAAAGTGAATGGTGTCTTTCCATAGAATATACACTAGATTTTACAGAAACCCGGTAATTATATGGTGTACGATATTCAGGAATAGCCATTGTGTAAGATCAATCTCGCTCCTCGGAGACTGTTGGAAACGTCGTATCCCCATCTGAGATACAGATCATAGCTGACTACTATATTTCGACTCTCCGTCAGCACAAAGTATTCAGTCAGGTCGTTGTGAAGCTGATGCAGTGTCAAGCAGACCACATTATGAACGGTACAGGTTACCGTGTACCTGGCCATCATTTAAGATTGCTGCATATATTACCATTAACTCAAGGGTGAACATATCATTGGTGCAAACTGTGCAGCCACACAAGGGCGGCCCAAGAGGTAAGGTGGCCCAATTCTACCTCCAAAGCAGGAGGTACTGTGCATTATAAGGAGCTATTGGACTGCAAGGGGCCCATATATTGTTCTTGCACAGGGACCCTCTTCTGTCTGCATCCATTACTGTATTAACTTATCACTGGACACATTTTTAGACTACAGGTAAGTTGGTGAGTAATAGTCTTTCACATTCTTTAGGCTACTTGGACGTCATCTGTTAAGTTATTAAAAACATTTTGATTATTAGTGACTATAATGTGGCTTGATAAAGGGTACATTGGATCATTCATATGAATGGTTTGCCCATCTACACTCCAGATTAAACAGAGCAGAACAGGACAAAGAGATTGCCCAAAGTGGGGGACGATCTATAGGGCATACAATACACAATTCATCTGAGCCAACAACAGACTAAGAATCCAACATATGGGGAAAATGTGGCACTTCTGTAGGGGTTGGTGCACAAGTAAGATCCAAATCCGTAATATAAACGTCAATAAAACTTTGCAGTTAAGATAGAATGAAGTTAATTTTATTTAATGGAGGTGCTTGCAAACCATAAACAATGACGTTTCGGTGTTTTAGACCTTCATAAGCACAGAGTGACCCCAGGAACAAGATAAAGAGATACAGATCTTGCAAAAGTTAAGAGACAACAGGAAAAATGTCAGTTTTTCTGATTTTTCTCTTTATAGGTCAATTTGAGTAAAATGTAAATTGTTCTTTTATTCTATAAACTACTGACAACAGGTCTCCGAATTTCCAAGCAATAAATTTTGTATTTTTCTGAAAATGAGAAATGGCCAAAATAACAAAACAATGCATTGCTCTCAGACTTCAAATAATGCAAAGAAAACAAGTTCATAATCATTTTGAAACAACAATTCTAATGTTCGTATCGGGAAGAGTTCAGAAATCAATACACTGTGTGCAGAATTATTAGGCAAATGAGTATTTTGATCACATGATAATTTTTATACATGTTGTCCTACTCCAAGCTGTATAGGCTTGAGAGCCAACTACCAATTAAGTAAATCAGGTGATGTGCATCTCTGTAATGAGGAGGGGTGTGGCGTAATGACATCAACACCCTATATAAGGTGTGCTTAATTATTAGGCAACTTCCTTCCCTTTGGCAAAATGGGTCAGAAGAGAGATTTGACGGGCTCTGAAAAGTCCAAAATTGTGAGATGTCTTGCAGAGGGATGCAGCAGTCTTGAAATTGCCAAACTTTTGAAGCGTGATCACCAAACAATCAAGTGTTTCATGGCAAATAGCCAACAGGGTCGCAAAAAGGCGTAAAATAACTGCCCATGAATTGAGGAAAATAAAGCGTGAAGCTGCCAAGATGCCATTTGCCATCAGTTGGCCATATTTCAGAGCTGCAACATTACTGGAGTATCAAAAAGCACAAGGTGTGCCATACAAGGGACATGGCCAAAGAAAGGAAGGCTGAAAAACGAACCACCTTTGAACAAGAAACAGAAGATAAAACGTCAAGACTGGGCCAAGAAATATCTTAATGATTTTTCAAAGGTTTTATGGACTGATGAAATGAGAGTCACTCTTGATGGGGTAGATGGATGGGTCAGAGGCTGAATCAGTAAAGGGCAGAGAGCTCCACTCCGACTCAGACGCCTGCAAGGTGGAGGTGGGGTACTGGTATGGGCTGGTATCATCAAAGATGAACTTGTGGGACCTTTTCGGGTTGAGGATGGAGAGAAGCTCAACTCCAAGACCTACTGCCATTTTCTGGAAGACAACTTCTTCAAGCAGTAGTACAGGGAGAAGTCGGTATTGTTAAAAAAAAAACAAACCCAAAAAACCCATGATTTTCATGCAGGACAATGCTCCATCACATGCATCCAACTACTCCACAGCGTGGCTGGCCAGTAAAGGTCTAAAAGATGAAAAAATAATGACATGGCCCCCTTGTTCACCTGATCTGAACCCCATAGAGAACCTGTGGTCCCTCATAAAATGTAAGATCTACAGGGAGGGAAAACAGTACACCTCTCAGAACAGTGTCTGGGAGGCTGTGGTGGCTGCTGCACGCAATGTTGATCGTAAACAGATCAAGCAACTGACAGAATCTATGGATGGTAGGCTGTTGAGTGTCATCATAAAGAAAGGTGGCTATATTGGTCACTAATTTTTTTTTGTTTTATTTTTGCATATCAGAAATGTTTATTTCTAAATTTTGTGCAGTTATATTGGTTTACCTTGTGAAAATAAACAAGTGAGATGGGAATATATTTGGTTTTTATTAAGTTGCCCAATAAGTCTGCACTGTAATAGTAAAATGAGATAAGCTGCGCTCCACTGCCCAAGGCTCTGGTGCACGGGAGAAAGAAATTGTCCAAAATATTCAGAAGAACCCCGGCACACAGAATGGGAAAAAGAGATATCCAGTCAATGGTTCTTTTTAATATGCTCGTGTTTATATTCAAGAAGATTTTCATAACATTCAGTGTGTAGCAAAAAGGACGGATATATCCGTCCTTTTTGATACACACTGAATGTTATGAAAATCTTCTTGAATAAAAACACAAGCATATTAAAAAGAACCATTGACTGGATATCTCTTTTTCCATTCTGTGTGCCGGGGTTCTTCTGAATATTTTGCACTGTAATAGTAACCTGCACAAACAGATATCCTCCTAAGATAGCCAAATCTAAAAAAAAACAACACTCCAACTTCAAAAAATATTAGGCTTTGATATTTATGAGTCTTTTGGGTTGATTGAGAACATAGTTGTTGATCAATAATAAAAAAAAATCTGCTAAAATACAACTTGCCTAATAATTCTGCACCTAGTATATTTTGTGAAAAAAACATGATTTTAATCACAGCTTTTAAGCGTCTTGGCTTTTGGCATACTTTCCACCAGTCTTTAACACTGTTTTTGGGTGACCTTATGCCACTCCTGGTGCAAAAATTTAAGCAGTTCTTCATTGATTGATGGCTGTGACTATCCATCTTCCTCTTGATTACATTCCAGAGGTTTTCAATGGTGTTCAGGTCTGGAGATTGTGCTGGCCATGATAGGTTTTGGATGTGGTGGTCCTTTATCCACACATTCATTGACCTAGCTTTGTGGCATGGCACATTGGCCTGCTGGAAAAAAACAGTCCTCAGAGTTAGGGAACATTGCCCGAGCAGAAGGAAGCAACTGTTTTTCCAGGATAACCTTGTATGCGGCTTGCTTCATACATCCTTCGCAAAGTTAATCTGCCCAATTCCAGCCTCGCTGAAGCATCCCCAGATCATCACCGATCCTCCACCAAATTTCTAAGTGGGTGCAAGACACTGTGGGTTGTACACCTCTCCAGGTCTTCGTCTAACCATTAGATGACCAGGTGTTGGGCAAAGCTGCAAATTAAACTCATCAGAGAAGATTACCTTACAGTAGTCCTCTATGGTTCAATCCTTATGGTCTTTGGCAAACTTCAGCATGGTTCTACTTTGCTTTTAATTGATGAAAGGCTTTTTCCTAGCTTTACATGACTTGAGCCCTGCCTCTAGAATCATGTTACGAACTGTTCTTCCCGTGCACTGCACCCCAGCTGCCATTTGCCATTCCTTTTGTAGGTCACTGTCATAGCCAGCCCAATCTCCAGACCTGAACCCCATTGAAAACCTCTGGAATGTAATCAAGAGGAATATGGATAATCACAAGCCTTCAAACAAAGATGAACTGCTTAAATTAAAAGCAGTGTGAAAGACTGGTGGCAAGCATGCCAAGACGCATGAAAGGTGTGATTAAAAATCATGGTTTTTCCACAAAATATTGATTTCTGAATTCTTCCCGAGTTAAAACTTTAGTAATGTTGTTTCTAAATGATTCTGAACTTGTTTTCTTTGCATTATTTGAGGTCTGAAAGCAATGCATTTTTTTGTTATTGTGACCATTTCTCATTTTCAGAAATTACATACAAAATGTATTGCTTGGAAATTCAGAGACATGTCGTCAGTAGTTTGTAGAATAAAAGAACAATTTACATTTTACGCAAAAATATACCTATAAAGCGAAAAATCTGAAAAATGAAAATTTTGCATTGGTCTCTTAATTTTTGCCAGAGCTGTACAGTGCTGCAGTGCGGTGTCCACTGCTTGCTGAGAGGGTCTATAAGACCGAAACATCTTTGTTTATGAATTGCAAACACCCTTACTGAATGCAACAATTCATTTCATTGTATTTTGAGTGTCAAGTTTTATTGAAAGGGGTTGTCCACTAGTTGTCAACCCCTACTCACCCCCCTTGTTCACCCCATAAAAAAAAATAAGCCTCCGGTGCGGCTGTGGTTCCAGTAATGTCTAAAGACGCGTACCGTGGCCCACATGACATTATGACAGGCGAGCATTGGGACCAATCAGCACCCAATGTCTGTCTCCCCGAATTTGAACATTTGAGCTGGGCTGACTTCCTGCTCAAATGTCCAAAGGCAGGGTGAAGGAAGCCAGCACTGATTGGTCATAGATCCATGTGTCATAACAATATCACATGGGCCCTGGGAATGCAGCTTCAGACATTGCTGAAACCACAGTCGCACCGTATGTGAGAATAGGCTTATTTAATTTTACGGGGCCAAACAAGGGGGATGAGAAGTGGTTGCCCAAGTAGTGGACAACCCCTTTAAGTTAAGAATCCAACATACACTCACAAGGAACACAGCATGTGGTTCTCCAGCTATTGAAAACTAGACCCTTGACAAGTTGAGGATTGTAGTTTCATATTAGTAGGACACTAAAGGTTAGGAAGCTCTAATATATTGGGTATGGCAGTACACAACCTATGCTAGAAAAAGCCAGACCTCATGCAAAACACTTTTCTTTATATATATTTAAAAAAAAAAAAGGAAAAAATGTTATTAGTGTTTGAATTTCAAAAATCTAGAAATAATCATCATGGTTACTATTTTACTTAATGTTTTCATCAAAACGATCACATAACATTACAAATGAAACCATGCAGGAACCTTGACCGACCAGCACGGCTTCCGAACACGGCAGCTCTCTCCTGAAACAGCCCTGTGTAACATCACCAGCAATGTTAAACAAGAGACCAGCTCAAGAATTATTTAAGGCAAGTTTTTCAAAACATTTAGTCTTCTGCTTTATTTCATTTGGTCTTACTCATTTTTTTCCCCTGAAAGTCAATCAAAAAGCATGTGCCATTTTACCACGACAAAGAAACGGACTAAAAAAAAGAATGATCGAAAATGGAACTGTCTACATAAAAAAAAAGTACAATGTATAAAATGATCTCACGGTAAAACGTTTCCTGAAATTATTTTTTCTTATTTTAGTATTTGTTGCACTTAATAGAAAGAAAAAAAAAACTTCCACCAATTTAAATGTCAAAACAAGTCATAACTCTGAAAAATGTTATCTATTTCTTTTATTATATACCCCCTAATAAACTGTAATTAACCCAGGACATGTTGTTCATTATTGCAGGAAAGGACTGTTTCATTGCTTTAGAGGTAAATGTAGCAGGGGAAAACTGAAGATTTTCATCAGAATGCGCGCACAACTTTTAAGAGCCATTTTATAGTCTCCTATTTGAAGGCATTGAAATCAGGAAAAGGAAACCAGGAATTAAAAGCGGATTAGGCATGGCAATGTGTTATTGGTGTGCTGCTGTGGCAGTGTACTCTGATTAAATGCAGAGCAACATGGGTGAAGTTAAACCCAAACCATTCTGCGGTAACTTAACCTTCCTCTAACTATTTATGCATGCTGTGTTTATGTAGAGTCCAAACATCTTAATTGCACGCCTATATTTCAAGGAAGCGCAGAGCTGTTGCTGTTTTGTATCTTCGTGGCATAAACTCCAGACTCTACGGCTATGAACAACTTTTATGCACAAGGTAAATTGGTGTATTTTAATGTCAATCTCATGTTCCATTTAATCCGCTGCACAGAAAACTTCAGAACTATAAATGGGAATGGTGAAACCATAGATTTATTCACAAACCGCATACATTTTAAGTATAATATATATATAGTATAAGAACAACCACAAAGTGCGTACCTATAATTTATGTTGACAATAACATTATGTGTACTTTCACAAATATTTACATTATTTTTGTAAATATGTAAATAGTATCATCCTCACTATCATTTTTCATTCGTTTGGCGGCATTGCTGCAAAGGAGTTTAGATTTATGAAAGACTACCGGTTGCTAAAGGAAATATGAGGCTGTCATGTCACCGGTGTTCTAGGACTCATCAATAACAACATATCTGCCTCCGTCACCCATAACCCATCCAACAAACTACTTAGACTTAACAGAAAAATCAATAGCCTGCTTGCACTGGTTCCTGTGACTGCTTCCTTTGATTGCCAGTTTCTGTCTGGGGTCGGCCTTTACATGAGAAAGGGCTCCCACCGCCTAATGCTTTCAGGACAACGATATAAAACTAGCCAGCAGAACAGTAAATTCTGTCTCTGCCCTCCTCATCAATTAGGCCCTGCCTAGGCTGCCAGTATAAATGTGACCTTTAGAATTTAGGGTGAGTATGGACTGGCTGGAAACACCATCGCACGGGCTCAGAGCCAGGAAATCTACTGACAAGTTACACAAAACAGAGAGTTGTAACTGTCATAATTTGCATTGCACTTTCACGCCAACGAGGGTGTTATCAGTTGGGGCAAGCCCTGGAACACACAACAGAAGGACCCTTCCGTCACCCACACATGAAATTCCTTACTGAAGCCTTATAAACAAAGACTCACCAAGTGTTTGCCTATCTGTGGACACATTAAAAGCAGCAGGACAACACTTGGCAAAATGGGCATCATGAAATCAAATAATACTGTTATATGAATATATACATGTAGAAAAATAAGAGCAGTCTCCAACAGGTTTCCATTTATCACTTGTTTACCGCCCGAGCCAGGCACACCGAGACCGATGGTCGATTCATCGAGACTCTTGGAGCGCACAATCAGGCAATGCCAGCCATGATAAAACATAAAGTGCCAAATAATAAAGATGCACATGGTATTTAATGTGATCGGGGCTTCTTCAAGATGGCGCACACCATGGTGCGTTGCGCCCCAAAAATTTCTGATGTGCAAAACACCATCATTTTTGATCATTTGACCTCAATCATTTCAGCAGCGCACTTCAAAACTGTGACTTTTCATCATTTATACACCAGTTTTAAGGCCTAAAAGCATTGATGAATCAGCCTCTATATAGTAAAACATTTTGCACTTTGTGTACTGATCCAGCGCCCATAGATTTTATTTGAAAGAAGAAAGAAAAAAAAAAATCGCCAAACATGTTACAGTCTTTGGACCACTTGAATAGAACAACTGAGGCACTGGTTTTGGAATCAGTTATTCACTGGTGTTTCAGTACCACACCAAGAATGGGGGGAAAAAGTATGGCAATGACAGGATATCTGGAAATGTGAGGCCATATTTTTCTTTCAATTATTGAAGTATTAAGAAATTAATCAACATATATATTTAGACAAAAAATAGATACTCCTTTTAAAGCGAACCCGTCAAGTGCAATATGCACTCAGAACCATGAGCAGATCTGGGTGCATATTGCTAATCCCTGCCTAACAGTCCCTGTATCTAGTAGCATAGATAAAGGGATCTTTAGAAAAAGTATTTCTTAAGATCCCATATGATCTCATGAGGCCAGCGACTAGTCGTGAGAGCGATACTTCCCCTGGCTAGTCGGGCCTCTTAGCATGTTAGTACGTCCCTGTGCGCATGCTAACGTATTAATGAATGCACAGTGTCAGAGGATGGTCGCGCTCACCTCTCTGCTGCCATCGTGTCAGAGTCCTGATTTCGGCTCAGTGCACATCATCCCGGAATTTCTGTTATGCGCACTAAGTGGGTTTGAAGCCAAGACGCCTACACCCGGCGGTCATGCACGCTATGAAGCTGTGTGTTCAAGTCCTGGCTTCCACCCTATGTAGTCTGCATGACCAAAAGTCTGTGATCATGCGCACTGAGCCGAAATCCAGGACTGGGACGCAATGGCAACACAGATGAGTGCGACAATCCTCTGAAGCTTTGCATTTATTAGCATGTTAGCACGCCCACAGGACGTCAATAATATTTACCAACAGCTAATGATTGTCACACTAGCAAGACGTTCAGTAATTACAGACAACGGTTTACATAAAGTCAACCAATATCAAACTAGTAGGCACTAACCATAAACTTCCAAGTTACCGTGTCTCCTTTATAGGCTTATTTATATAACTATTATTTTTAACAAAGCACAGTAAATCCAAACTTATTCTTGATGTACAGACTAAGCCCAAATTAAAGTTTTTGTCTTGCACCTGTGTTTTTTTTTTTTTAATTTCAATCTAACCCTTATGAGCAATCCTTTTCTTATCTTTTAAAACAATTTCCAGTAGCACTTGCTTCTCCTCAGTGCTGCGGGCCCCCTTTCATCCAGAGTTATATTCAAACTAATCTAAGTGTAGAACTCACTTTATGCTTTTGTGCTCTGTCTGCCCCTGTTCAGTACTGTGCCGGATGGATTTTATCTTCTGCCATCAATATCAGTATATTTACCTTATTGTTTAACATTCTTACCTACTTACAGCAGAGGTCAACCCTCTTGTACAGAATTCTGTTTATTGCCTGATACTGACAGATTAGTTTTGTGAAAATGCTACTTTTTTGATGCATAAAGCAAATGAAAATAAGCTGTAATTTACATCAATAGAGTGCCATTTACAGTTTCATTATCACCGGTATCTATGCACCACGGGAAAAAAAGAAAAAAAAAACAAATGAAAAAAAACAGGCTGAATTAATCTCAGATCCTGTATACAGAGGTGCACCCTGCAGAACATCACACCTTTCAGTCTCCTCCTGCGTTATATCTCTCCTCTAATCATCCCCTTGTATTGAGAGCCCCTCCTCCAGTACATCTCTTCTCTCAACTCCATGTACATAGCCCATCCTATAGTATATCTCTCATCTCAGCAATGTGTACACGGCCTCATTCTGCAGTATATCGCTCCTTTGCTTCCTGTTATGAGCTCTGCACTGTAATGAAGGAGACTTTGCCCATTTCCACAATATACCTCACAGTAGAAGACACAGCCCAGAGCATAGCTATGGTGGCTGGGAGCCAGCTGAGAGAAGTACTGCCCTGTGCACCACAGACCATGAACGGAAACTATTAAAGGAGGATGCCAATGGCAACTGAAGGGTAAAATAGACCCTTTGGGATCATCCTTGGGGGAACAAGGAAGGGAGTGTGATATGTGCATATGGACAGACATAAGGCTTTGTTCACACTAGAAAGAGGATTTTTACCGCAGTTTTGATGCGTTTTTGGTGCGTTTTTTCAATGGGTTGGTCCCTGCGTTTTTTTACCATTATCTATGACAAAAAAGCAGGTACCTGCGGAAAAGAAGTGACACAAACACATTCATTTTCTCAAGAAATACTGCAGAAAGAATTCTCTTGAGAAAAAAAACCCAGTGTGCACACAGCTATTTTTTTTTTTACATAGGTTACAACCATTTTCTGCAAACATTTCTGCAGCAAAACTGCAAAAAAAAACGCAGGTAAAAATGCAGTGTGTGAACAAGGCCTTAAAATGAGTTATATTAACAGAAATGAAAATATATACACATGTACATTACATGACAACATTGTGATTTTGGGAATACCCGGGCCGGCATGCATGATCATGCGTAAAGAGTCATGAGGGTACCTGTGGTCCCGCACACGTGATTGCATCAACATCATCGCATCTTTATTTCTGTGCGTTCCAGCCTGGAACACATTTTGTTATTATACATGTGCAATATGCGCGGATTGGATCTGAGATGGACCTCTAGTGCCCAACAGTTATAGACATGCCAACCAATGCATGGCTACTGCAGATTATGGAGACACTGTTGTTCTATACCTATGAACAGGAAGATGCTTCTGAAGGCGGGAATTATCATAACCCCAATTAAGGAGGTGTATCTAAAGCTCATTACTACCGTATCAACAGACACACCATGATGGGCCTGTCACCTGTTGTTTAATCGTAAAATAACAAGTCTCCTGATGACCCTGAATTTATGGGGAAACGCATTGAGGCACAATAAATGAATGCCAGGTTATCGTGGGGCACAAGTTATATCTACTTTAATCCTTGCAGACCTGGCTCCCATTACTCTATGATACCGGACTTGTACCATTATAGTCATTACCTTTAATTATTATGGATTGCTACTTATTTGTCTAGCATATTAGGGCCTTGACATCTGAGCAGGGGGTGCCACATAGCCTATTTTTAGGATGCCAACCTCCACAGCTAGGCACTACCAGGTTAAGGCTTAGGGACTCACAGGATCATTGGTGTTGCATGGTATCTATATTAACAGGATTTTTATGCCCACAATGTTGCACTTCATCATTAAGGGTCCAAAACTTATTTGCTGTCTGTTTACACAATATTTTCTTGGTGTAGTTTTAAACTATAATAAAATATATTTTTAAGGAAATTATATGGGTCATATTCCAGAGCTGCAACCTCCCTGGAGAGCCCAGAAGTACAAGGTGTTCAGTGCTCAGAGACATGGCCGAGGTAAGGAAGGCTAAAATCTGACCACCACCGAGCAAGACACAGGAGTTGAAATTATTATTATTATTATAGTGCCATTTATTCCATGGTGCTTTACATGTGAAAAAGGGGCATACATAGACCAGTACAATAATCGTGAACAAGAAATGTCAAGACTGGGCCAAGAAATATCTGCAGACAGATTTTCCAGAGATTTTATGGACGAATGAGAGGAGAGTGACTTTTGATAGACCAGATGAATGGGCCCATGGCTAGATAAAAGTAATGAGCACAGTGCTCCATTTCAACTAAGACACCAGCAAAGTGGAGGTGGAGTAGGGCTATGGGCTGGGATTAAAGAAAAGATAATTTGACCCTTTCGAATTGAAGATGGAATCAAAATCAAGTCACTAATCTACCAAATTTATGAAGACACTTTCTTCAAGCAGTGGCTCAGCAGAAAGCCTCCATCTTTCAAGAAAATGACGATTTTTATACAAAACAATGCTTAATCTCATGTCCACTGCTTGGCTAGACAGTAAAGGTTAAAGAATAATGACATTGCCTCTTCATCACCTGACCTACGCCCTATTCAGAACCTGTTGGCCCTTCTTAAATGGGAGATTTACTGTGAAGGAAAACAGTACACCTCCCTGGAGGTCGTGCTGGTGCTGTCCAAAAAAACTGATCGACATCAGATTAAGAAACGTACAGACTCCATGGATGGAAAGGTTACGAGTGTTACTGAAAAGAAGAGTGGCTATATTGGTCGCGGATATTTTTATTTTAAACTATCAGAGTTATTTTTGGACATTTTTAATTGTTTGGTTATTATTCTCACTTTAAATAAACTATTGAGTTTGGAAAATTTACATTTTTCATTTAGTTGCTTAATAATTGTGTATACTGATATGCTAAGAAAAATAAAACCTCACTTTCGTAAATATTCAGTTTTCAGGTTTATTAACTTTATGGACTGACAGCACTATAGATGATCAATAATGAAATGAATCATTAAAAATACAAATGACGATACCTAATAAGGCCTTGTGCGCGCGCTGCGTGTTTTTCCGTGTTTTTTGGGTGCAGTTTTTTTGTCGCAAAACTGTATGCATTTCCTTCCCGAGGAAAGTCTAGGAAGTTTCGTTTTTGCTGTGCGCACATTGCAGTTTTTTTGGCTGCGTCTTTGTGGGGACTTAAAAAATGCAGCATCTCAATTCTCTATGCGTTTTTTGAGCCCTTCCATTTAATAGATTTGACTTAAAAAACACACCGGGCAAAAATGCAGTAAAAAAATTAATTAAAGCGCATGTGTTTTTTCATGCGTTTTTGTCAAAAACGCTGCATCTTTGTGGTCACCACAAAGATGCAGCGTGCGCACATAGCCGAACTGTGCATGGAGGGTTACAAACATGTATTTCTCTTTACTTACTATACATTTAAAGCTAATCAAAGAAGGGGGCTCACTATAATACCCCATTTAGACTTTTTTAATGTACTCTAGGATTGTATTTTGCCACTAGAGCACTTACTCATTATAATTATGCAGTAGTGTATTTTTTAGTGGACAGTGTGTGAGCAAACAAAAAATGAGTCATGGATCAAAATTACCTATAGAAATCTATGTGTCCATGGAAATTACAGCACATGGATGCCATTATGTGGAGAAGAGAAGCTGTGCAGTTTTTCGGCACGAGGTTGGAGGGACATAAAAAAAAATCATCGATGAAACACTGATGGTAACCAAATAGTTATGGTTAGTTATATATAGCTGTATTTAAAGCGCTCTCAATTTTTGAGTACCAGAAAAATCACTGACATCTGAATGAGGACCAAAACCGCAATACTGTATCCTCATTAAAATGTACTATACAGGGATCGTGTGCAGGAATCAAATGAAATGTGCAAATGATTAATGAATGGCACATCGCCTTAATAGTGGCTGAAATCAATTATGACAAGTTGAAATTTTAATTTTGCAATTTTAAAAGATAGAATTCAAGTGAAACATTATTTCTAAAAAGAAGGATCAAATAGTCCCTTTATCCTAGAACTTTCTCAGTCCAACCTATATCAAATATCCTATACCGTATTGTAAAATAATATACACTGAGAGATGTGGATAATGCCTGACTAATTTATGAATGGTTATTTTGGCCGCCAGACAAAAAGTATGTAAAGATTTTGCTCACAAGTGATTAGCGTGGAGTCGATAGAAGAGAAAGTAGTTTAATATAGAGAAATTGCTTCTCTGTAGTGAAGGAGATACAAAAATCCTATGAAGAAAGAGGAAAAATCCAGCATCTGCAGAAGATGAAGTTAAAACATTGCTTTTAATGGAAAGAATTAAAGCTGTGATACAAGAACGTATTAAAGAATATGTAGACAGAAGACGCAGCCTACGCGTTTTGAGCAAAGGCAGACCTTGCTCTTAATCATGAGAAAAATCCTAAAACTTGTGTAAAAAAATAAAATAAAAAATACTACAGTATTCAGCACCTGAGAGTCCATCTATTAGATCTAATTTAAGCCTATAACGAGAGATTAAACTATAGAATAAAAAAAGGAAGGCACAATACTCTCTAAAATGGAGATTTGCAGCCTGTGGCTCTCAGATTGTGAATCTAAAGAGCAAAGATTGATCACCACTTCTTACAAGTCACATACCAAATGTAATAATAAACTGAATATATTATTTTTTAGAGTAAAAAAAATAAATTATTCACCCTGGACTGGTTACTTCTTCAGAAAATCTGAGCATGGCTGCAAATTTATGTCTTACATGCTTTTTATAAAGATATGACGTGAAGGTCATCACAGGGTCTTCTGCTCTGGACGTAAAATTAGCAGAAGAGTTCATATATAAATGTACATACCAAAAAGCCAGGGGGTGAAACATAGAAAAAAAAAGGAGCTAGCTGCTGCAGTTTAGAGGCATAAAGCAGGATCAGCAGGAAAAGGTAGGTGTAATGGAGCCGTGATGGATCTGTGTACAGCCCCGATACAGTGATGAGCTATGCATCTGGTAGCACCTCAACCCATTATCTGTCCCTATCTGATAGTGAAGTGAAAGGGCATGGAGAGTGTCCAGATCCAGGGAGCAGAGCTATAGATCAAAGTGCTTCCACTGTATCCAGAGCTCATGTCATCCCACCAAACCAGGCCGAAAATCAGAAAGGCTCCTTAGGATCCAGAGATAATAATAAGAAAACCGCAGACAGACTGGCAGGACTGGGCCTACACAGCTGGTTTACATCCTGCGATGAAGTGAGGGAAAGGCTGCCATTCTCTCTCCATTAGTAAAAATTAATTATTTCATATAGCTTGGAAATAAAAATACAAAGACATTGTACTGTCTGTATATATCTACACAGCATTGCTGTATACAGGAGCTACATTGCCTTCCAGTGTCGAAAATAACTCCACCTAATGCTGAATACCTGTGGTCAGCTCCCATATGGGGGGTTAGTTTTTCTGGCGTGCCATACATTGGCATTCATTGCATACAGGAGCATATAGGAACACTGAGGTCACAAAGCGTCTATTCCCAAACATGAACTGCTGCAACGTCCCACTAGACAAATGGTATAATAATAATACATTTTATTTCTATAGCGAAAACATATTCCGCAGCGCTTTACAATTCAGAGTAGACATATACAGACAATATGAGACAATACAAAATGACAAATTTAAGATACTAGGAGGAGTGAGCTCGTAAGCTTACAGTCTATGAGGAAATAGGGGAGGCACAAATGGTATGGGTATGGGAGCGTTTGGAAGAAATATGTGGACTGTAAACTTTATAGTTTATTCCTCCCTACAAAATAACAAGACTAAAAAACATCAGAAAGATTAGTTAAGCAGTCAGAGATGATCTCCACCCACAGGCATATAAGAGCTATATGGATAGAATGGGATACCCAGTGCAGCACTGCCATTCAGACACTATACGATCCTGTACAGAACTCTCATAAGCAGCAGATGAAATGATGGGAAGAAGGAAAGGACACAAAAAGCTAGCCTCCGAACAGGAATGATCAGAGCAAAGAAAAGATACCTCTACAGAATGGTAGCTTAGAATAAAACAAAAGGAAAACATCTTGGAAAAGAAAATATTGCCACAATCCATAAAGAGAAAAATATTTAATATTAAAACCAAAACAGCCAAATCCTAGGAATGTGCCATATAGGAGAATACACAGCAACAAATCTGCTAGAATTACCAGAAGACGAAACATTACAAAAAAAAAAAAAAAAAAAAAAGAGAGAACAACATTTTAAGTATAAAAACTGACAATTCCTTTAATTCTTCATTTGTGATATATCAGTAATTAGTTTTGTTGCGCGTGATTTCAGCACTTCCACTGTACATATCGCTATCACGTATTAGGAAGCAGCAGTATTGTAGAAGAATTCAGCATTCATTTACCATCAGTGCATCGAATACAAGCAGAAAATAATGAAATCAGAAGGAAGGACACATCCTAGAGATGACGGACTAGTACTGCACGGTCCTAGCACCCAGCTCCCCCTGCACAAGGGGCGGGATTCCTGATACACTTCTATCTAATGGAAACAGCTTTGGGGTTCCCCCCTCTTTCTCCTCTACAAATATATTTAACCAAAACTAACAAAAGTGTCAGCAGAATGATACAGAAAAGTACAATATGTTTAGAAATATCCATATTATAAAAGGTTAAAAACACACGTATATTTATATTTTATATATGTGAGTGTTTACAGATTATATATATATATATTATATAAAAAAAAATTGTGTGTGTACACATGCATTATGTAAATATATAAACACTTTTTATAAATATATAAAACACACAAATATAATTATGCGCGCACACATATGTCTACATAAGGAGATATATATATATATATAGATATATATACACATATATATATATATATATATATACACATATATACACACACACAAACTACCCACACATATCTATGTATGTGCACATGTATAAATATGTATTTGTTTTTAACCACCGCTAAAAATATGAACATATATACAATCGTACAAATATATGCACACAAACACACACACTAATATATATATACATATATACATATATATATATATATATATATATATATCTATATATATATATATATATATATATATATATATATATATATACATATATACATATATATATATATACATATATATATATATATATATATAAATAAAACCATACACACACACACGGGATCCTTACTGTCACTATTGTGTGTGATTCTACCTTTGTAGATTATGATATATATATATATATATATATATATATATATATATATATATATATATATATATACACACATACATGTACACACACACACAGTATTATATACACACACACAATCCTGTATATACACGCACAGATATATGCATACAAATAAATATAAATGTATAGTTCGATATATAGACACACACGAATATAAATTAAATATATACACATACATGAATAAAAATATAAATATATATATTATGTATATATATACACACACACACACACACACACACACACATATATATATATATATATATACACACACACACGAATATAAATAAAAACATGAATATATATATATATATATATATATATATATATATATATACACACACACACACACACACACAGTTTTCTTTAATTTGTAGCAGTATTTAAAATATGTGATATATTATAAAGAGTGTTTTGGAGATTAATACAGACAATGAGGTAACAGTGAATGATTACATTCTGTGATTAAATTATAAAATATTTTAAATTTATGTACATTCTGTCTAAATTAATATAGATATTTAAATCCCTTTAAATAAACCAGCAAAACAGTTAACATTTCTATGCAGGATTGTATATTACATACGGACACTACATTATTACATGCAATTCTGATTAACAAGTGAATGTAACATGTGCAGCTCGGCAGCAGTGTGCGGTGTGATGGGCACCGGGAGCCACACTGCAGAGCACGGGGAAGAAGACAAAACAAGGACACAAACTTTCAACAATCAACAAGAGACCAGAGGGAGAAACCTGGCGATGAGGACAGACGCGATCAGGAGCCGCTGCACGGTGCATAGAGAGGGGCACAGCTACCACCTGCCAGTATGTGGCAGGGCCAACCCTCTGCTGCAGGAGCCCTCCACCCGGGCAGGACTGCTGCCATGTGCGAGAATACCCTGCTCATACCCGGGATGAAGCAGCCATTTATTAACCGTGTGCAGGAAGAAATCACACGTGGGCTATAGACAGGTATACGAGTAATAACAGATAGAGAAATATAAACTGTGTGTATATATGTATATATAATGTGTGTGTGCTAGATATATTTTATTAGCATTTGTTTGGCATTACCAGATTATACGGGACTTGCACTACTTTTCTGACTACACTGCTATACGCTGGATGAGCAGATAAATGTATCAGATCGAATTCCAGACAAATACAGGAAACTGCACCAGTGTGAACACAGACAAGAGGAAAGAGGGAGATCGAGATTTTAAATACAGCTAGAAACTAAAGCGAACCAGATTATATTTATATATATAATATGTATACAGACATTTTAAACGTTTATAAATACAGAAATCGCATTTCAGCCCCTGGCATGATGACTTGTTTGATCTTCTGTAAATACACGACATATTGCACAAATCTCATTCTATTTCTTAGATAACGGATCCGGTGAGCTGCACATAGACTATATCGTGCACGGTCCTCTCCGCCGGTGCCGCACAGACCCCGCGATCAGCTCGGATGTCAGGCTTCAGTCCCGGTCCAGTGGGGAAGGATCGCACTCAGAAACTAATAATAACGGAGGCAGCGGCGGATACACGAGGGATCGCTCCGCTTTTATTGGAGTTTTCCGCGCTGGTTTTGTCCCCGGTGATCAGACGAATGTCAAACAGAAACAGATGTGCAGTAAGAGGGGCATGGACGTCACACGTGTTCCACGTACGGGTGGAGGCCGGGGCTGGCGGTCTCCCCGGGCCCCTGTGTGCGGGGAGCCGGCCGGTGTCCCCCGGTGTGGCGGTGCAGTGCAGCTCTCCCGCTCGGACTCCTCTGCTGCGCTGTCCGGGGCGGCCGCTGATTGGCCGAGGCGTTGACAGCTCGGCGCTCTATTGTAGGGAGCCGGCCCCGCCCACCTCCAGGGCCTTGGGACCATTCATAAAACTAAGTAACTCCGGCCCCGGTGCTGACACTCCGCTGTAGCTGGAGCCGGGTGGGCGCCTGTGCCACCCCTGCATGTGCCAGTCTGGGCCTGTGCTACAGTTCCTGCACCAGGGGCAACTTGTGCTCCCCACCAACCCCAGGAGCCCAGGCTGAGATGATGCCACGGAGAACAGCCACCAGCCCCTGAGCCAGGGTCACCAGCAGCGCGGGGCACCTCCTGTCACCAAAGCATTGGATCCCTCAGCCTACTGCGACCCCCCGGTGTACAGCCCGGACCTGTGCCCCAATATGATCGCCGCCCAGGCCAAGCTGGTCTACCAGCTCAACAAGTACTACACGGAGCGCTGCCAGGCCAGGAAGGCGGCCATCGCCAAGACCATCCGGGAGGTGTGCAAGGTGGTGTCCGACGTGCTGAAGGAGGTGGAGGTGCAGGAGCCGCGCTTCATCAGCTCCCTCACCGAGATCGACGCCCGCTACGAGGGGCTGGAGGTGGTGTCCCCCACGGAGTTCGAAGTGGTCCTCTACCTCAACCAGATGGGGGTCTTCAACTTCGTGGATGACGGCTCCCTGCCGGGCTGCGCCGTGCTGAAGCTGAGCGATGGCCGCAAGCGGAGCATGTCCCTGTGGGTGGAGTTCATCACGGCCTCCGGGTACCTGTCCGCCCGCAAGATCCGCTCCCGCTTCCAGACCCTGGTGGCCCAGGCCGTGGACAAGTGCAGCTACCGGGACGTGGTGAAGATGATCGCGGACACCAGTGAGGTCAGGCTGCGCATCCGGGAGCGCTACGTGGTGCAGATCACGCCGGCCTTCAAGTGCACCGGCATCTGGCCCCGCAGCGCGGCACAGTGGCCCCTGCCCCACATCCCCTGGCCCGGCCCCAACAGGGTGGCGGAGGTGAAGGCGGAGGGCTTCAACCTGCTGTCCAAGGAATGCTACTCCCTGACCGGCAAGCAGAGCTCCGCGGAGAGCGACGCCTGGGTGCTGCAGTTTGCGGAGGCGGAGAACCGGCTGCTGCTGGGCGGCTGCAGGAACAAGTGTCTGTCCGTGCTGAAGACCCTGCGGGACCGGCACCTGGAGCTGCCGGGACAGCCGCTGCACAACTACCACATGAAGACCCTGCTGCTGTACGAGTGCGAGAAGCACCCCCGGGAGACGGACTGGGACGAGGCCTGCCTGGGGGACCGGCTGAACGGCATCCTGCTGCAGCTCATCTCCTGCCTGCAGTGCCGGCGCTGCCCGCACTACTTCCTGCCCAACCTCGACCTGTTCCAGGGCAAACCGCACTCTGCGCTGGAGAGTGCGGCCAAACAGACGTGGCGGCTGGCCCGGGAGATCCTCACCAACCCCAAGAGCCTGGACAAGCTCTGAGCCTGAGCCCTGCCGGCCGGAGAGCTGCCCCTGCCGGCCGCCACACTCGGTGGGCACCGCTCACTTATGCACTTGCAGTTCAGACATTGCGGACAGCGATCACCTGAGCAATAATCTCACCGGGACCTGCCGTCCACACTGCACATAGGGACCGGGGGAGAGTGGCCTCCACAGCTTGTATTTATTGTGCCCAGATCTCTGCCAGGACCGGGCCCTTCTGAAGGGACATTTCCTTGCACAGGAGGAGATGGGGGGACCCTCTCCTTCCAGACAATGTGAATCCGCCACAAGAAGCAATCGGACTTGGAAGGTACATTTCCTATAAGATGTAGCCATGTTCTTTTTTATTATTTTGCCTGAATGTTTGTCACTAAGTGAACAAAAAATTATTTAAACTATATAATGTCTCTTCTAAAAGTTCTATGTATGATACAGTGCCAAGGTCAGGCTGTGCACAGCCGACACCACGTCTGAATACCGACTAATAAAAACCGTCCAGATCAGCCCTGTCTGTCCTGAGTGTGTGTGAGCCCCGGGGCACCGGAATCTACATACATGGGGATGGGACTAATGCCGACCGGGCACAAACACCGAAGAAACTCCCGAGAAAACTCATCTAAGCCAATGCTGAAGCGAAATTACAGGGTAACAAATAATGTGTGATACGGACTAATATATATTCACACAATAGTTATACTTCTCTTTCTTATATATATATATATATATTATAAAAAGATGTGTGTACCTACATTCTGTATATTATATATACACAGTAACACATGAATCTTCATATATATGTGTATATATAGATATATGTGTGTGTGTGTATATAATAAATATATATATATATATATATATATATATATATATATATACACATACACTGACTAATTTATTAAGTATAAAAATGAGAAGTATATATACACACACACAGTGTGAAGATGTGTATACACATTATACATATATCTATATATCTTGTGCAAATATGGTAATATCACACATTTTATATTTATATGCATATATATATATATATATATACACAATATATATATATGTATATATATATATATATACACATATATATTTACATCTTTATACTAACTATATATATCATATCTCACACACACACATATATATTGTTAAGATGTGAATATATATCTCACACATTATATACTTTGTGTAAGAGATGTGAGTATATATGATATCTCGCACACGTTCTATATACTTGGTGTAATAGATGTGAATATATTATATCTCACACACATTCTATATACTTTGTGTAATAGATGTGAGTATATATATCTCGCACACGTTCTATATACTTTGTGTAATAGATGTGAATATATATTATATCTCACACACATTCTATATACTTTGTGTAATAGAAGTGAATATATATATCTCACACACATTCTATATACTTTGTGTAATAGAAGTGAATATATATTATATCTCACACACATTCTATATACTTTGTGTAATAGAAGTGAATATATATTATATCTCACACACATTCTATATACTTTGTGTAATAGAAGTGAATATATATTATATCTCACACACATTATATACTTTGTGTAATAGAAGTGAATATATATTATATCTCACACACATTATATACTTTGTGTAATAGAAGTGAATATATATTATATCTCACACACATTCTATATACTTTGTGTAATAGAAGTGAATATATATATCTCACACACATTCTATATACTTTGTGTAATAGAAGTGAATATATATTATATCTCACACACATTCTATATACTTTGTGTAATAGAAGTGAATATATATATCTCACACACATTCTATATACTTTGTGTAATAGAAGTGAATATATATTATATCTCACACACATTCTATATACTTTGTGTAATAGATGTGAGTATATATCACACACATTAGTGCTGCCTGTGACTCTCCTCCGGTCCTGGTACTTAGCATGGCTGGATGTCACAGTCAGCAGTGACAGCTCTTGCACTGACAGCTCGGCTGTCGGGAGGTGACGGCTACTGTTTGGTTGTAAAAACAAGCAGCACAGTGTGAGTGTGCACACGATCTTATCTCTGATGGTATCTCCTTCGCAGGCTGCGATCCACCCCGCACTCCCCAGCAGCACAGCTATGGCGGCTGTCAGTGTACACGGAGCTGTTATTTTCTCTTATTCCCCAGCAGGGTAAAGGATCGCTACGTGCAATTCGAGATCATCATCATTATCAGTGATAGTGACTCGCTGTAATCGGATAATGATAGTACTGTTTGAATCCATATACAAATGATATTTTGATCAAATATACTCTATGCAGACAGCCAGTCCTCCAGGTTCTGTACAGTCATTGGGCCTCCAGGTTCTGTACAGTCATTGGGCCTCCAGGTTCTGTACAGTCGGGGGGCCGCTAGGTTCTGTACAGTCGGGGGGCCTCCAGCTTTTGTACAGTCGGGGGGCCTCCAGGATCTGTACAGTCGGGGGGCCTCCAGGTTCTGTACAGTCGGGGGGCCTCCAGGTTCTGTACAGTCGGGGGGCCTCCAAGATCTGTGAAGTCGGGGGGCCTCCAGGTTCTGTACAGTCATTGGGCCTCCAGGTTCTGTACAGTCATTGGGCCTCCAGGTTCTGTACAGTCGGGGGGCCGCTAGCTTCTGTACAGTCGGGGGGCCTCCAGCTTTTGTACAGTCGGGGGGCCTCCAGGATCTGTACAGTCGGGGGGCCTCCAGGATCTGTACAGTCGGGGGGCCTCCAGGTTCTGTACAGTCGGGGGGCCTCCAGGTTCTGTACAGTCGGGGGGCCTCCAAGATCTGTGAAGTCGGGGGGCCTCCAGGTTCTGTACAGTCATTGGGCCTCCAGGTTCTGTACAGTCATTGGGCCTCCAGGTTCTGTACAGTCGGGGGGCCGCTAGCTTCTGTACAGTCGGGGGGCCTCCAGCTTTTGTACAGTCGGGGGGCCTCCAGGATCTGTACAGTCGGGGGGCCTCCAGGATCTGTACAGTCGGGGGGCCTCCAGGTTCTGTACAGTCATTGGGCCTCCAGGTTCTGTACAGTCATTGGGCCTCCAGGATCTGTACAGTCGGGGGGCCTCCAGGTTCTGTACAGTCATTGGGCCTCCAGGTTCTGTACAGTCATTGGGCCTCCAGGTTCTGTACAGTCATTGGGCCTCCAGGTTCTGTACAGTCATTGGGCCTCCAGGTTCTGTACAGTCATTGGGCCTCCAGGTTCTGTACAGTCATTGGGCCTCCAGGTTCTGTACAGTCATTGGGCCTCCAGGTTCTGTACAGTCATTGGGCCTCCAGGTTCTGTACAGTCATTGGGCCTCCAGGTTCTGTACAGTCATTGGGCCTCCAGGTTCTGTACAGTCATTGGGCCTCCAGGTTCTGTACAGTCATTGGGCCTCCAGGATCTGTACAGTCATTGGGCCTCCAGGATCTGTACAGTCGGGGGGCCTCCAGGAACTGTGCAGTCTTTGGGCCTCCAGGTTCTGTGCAGTCATTGGGCCTCCAGGATCTGTACAGTCGGGGGGCCTCCAGGATCTGCACAGTCTGGGGGCCTCCAGGATCTGCACAGTCTGGGGGCCTCCACGTTCTGCGCAGTCTGGGGGCCTCCACGTTCTGCGCAGTCTGGGGGCCTCCACGTTCTGCGCAGTCTGGGGGCCTCCACGTTCTGCGCAGTCTGGGGGCCTCCACGTTCTGCGCAGTCTGGGGGCCTCCACGTTCTGCGCAGTCTGGGGGCCTCCACGTTCTGCGCAGTCTGGGGGCCTCCACGTTCTGCGCAGTCTGGGGGCCTCCACGTTCTGCGCAGTCTGGGGGCCTCCACGTTCTGCGCAGTCTGGGGGCCTCCACGTTCTGCGCAGTCTGGGGGCCTCCACGTTCTGCGCAGTCTGGGGGCCTCCACGTTCTGCGCAGTCTGGGGGCCTCCACGTTCTGCGCAGTCTGGGGGCCTCCACGTTCTGCGCAGTCTGGGGGCCTCCACGTTCTGCGCAGTCTGGGGGCCTCCACGTTCTGCGCAGTCTGGGGGCCTCCACGTTCTGCGCAGTCTGGGGGCCTCCACGTTCTGCGCAGTCTGGGGGCCTCCACGTTCTGCGCAGTCTGGGGGCCTCCACGTTCTGCGCAGTCTGGGGGCCTCCACGTTCTGCGCAGTCTGGGGGCCTCCACGTTCTGCGCAGTCTGGGGGCCTCCACGTTCTGCGCAGTCTGGCGGCCTCCACGTTCTGCGCAGTCTGGGGGCCTCCACGTTCTGCGCAGTCTGGGGGCCTCCACGTTCTGCGCAGTCTGGGGGCCTCCACGTTCTGCGCAGTCTGGGGGCCTCCACGTTCTGCGCAGTCTGGGGGCCTCCACGTTCTGCGCAGTCTGGGGGCCTCCACGTTCTGCGCAGTCTGGGGGCCTCCACGTTCTGCGCAGTCTGGGGGCCTCCACGTTCTGCGCAGTCTGGGGGCCGCCAGGTTCTGTACAGTCGGGGGGGCCTGCAGGGAATGTACAGTCGGGGGGCCGCCAGGTTCTGTACAGTCGGGGGGCCGCCAGGTTCTGTACAGTCGGGGGGCCTGCAGGGAATGTACAGTAAGGGGCCTGCAGGGAATGTTACCAGTTTGTCTCATTGTATACAGCTGGTGCTGGTCTGTGCAGAGGACTGGGCAGGTCTGCTCCACAGCAGCTCATCCATCACATGAGGTGGGTCACTTTCTCTTACCTTAGGATCGATTTTCTTAAAGTTGGGATCATCCTCATCTACCTCAAAGTAGAGT